>NC_045771.1:56251759-56552362 GCF_008692025.1 Phocoena sinus
GCATTACTGCAGTAGTATGCTACCTGGTCTCTGCTTCCGTGCTTGCCTTTGATCTGTCCTCCACACGGCTGCCATTTCTTCCATCACTAAAACTGTGTTGCAGTCGTCTCCAGTCGGTTTCCTCTGTTACAAGATGAACTTGAGAATAGGGATTGTGTCTTTTAATCGTTTTTATATTCTGCATTTATTCTAATACATAGCAGTTCACAAAGTGTGGTTCATGGCCTTCTGGGGATCCCCAGGACTCCAGGGGGTGTATGCAAAATCAAAGCCCTTTATAATAATACCATTATTTGCTTTTTTACTGCTGGAATTTGCAGTGATGGTGTCAATTCAATAGTAAATAAAACTTCTGGGACCTTAGCACAAATCAATGGCAAGTGGCACCAAACTCTAGTAGTCATTATTCTTCACTGCCATGCACTTGCAGTAGAAAAAAATTGCCTGCTTCGCTTAAGAAGGTCCTTGATGAAATTGTAAGCATTAATTTTTTTAAAGGTCAGCCATTGAGTACACGTATTTTAACTTGCTGCTTTTTTCACAGAATGGCATTTTTGCTTGAAAGAACAAGTGACAAACTTTGATCCTTCAGATTTGGATATTTGACAGATGTTTTCTTTGAAAATGAAGTCAGCCTCTCCTTTAAAAGAAAACCACTGGCAGTATTGTCAATGATAAAATTAAAGCTTTCAAATAAAAATTAAGAATTTTAGAAAACATATCTACCACTATGAACTTGACAACTTACCAATTCTTGAGACTTTTCTACAGAGAAAATTTAGTAACAAGTGGAGTTTGTATAATAAAATGTGTCAGCATATTGAATCTTTGCATAATTAAGAGCCAGTATATTCAGAGGTACAGTGCGTGATGTTACAAGATCATGAGTGAAACATCCAAAGTACAACTTAGACCAATAGATTTTCATATAACAGAATACAAAAAGTTCATTGATACAGTTTCAGACTCTACATGCAACTAACTTTTAAGATACTACCACTTGTGAAGAATATCTATAATTATCTGAAAAAGTTACTAAAATATTCCTCCCTTTTCCAGCTCTACATCTGTGTGAATCCAGGTTATTTTAATGTACTTCAATCAAAACAATATAGTTAGCACAGTAGATTGAGAGCACATGAGAATTCAGCTGTCTTACATTAAGGCAGGCATTAAACAGATTTGCAGAAATCTAAAACAATGCCACCTCTCTCTTTTTTGTTTTTGAAAATATAACTGTGTTCATAAAAATGCATTAACATGGGATTGTTATTTTTAATAAATTAATAAACATTTTCATTTCTCCACTTTAATTTTTACTACTATAAATATTTATAGATATAACACTTTTTAAAAAGTTCTTTAGAGTTCTTAATTTTTAAGTTTGTGAAGGATTCCTGAGACCAAGAAGTTTGAAAACTGCTGACCTAGAGTATGATATGTGGTGTTTTCAGTTTTTGTTCTCTGTGGAGCCAGTTACATACCATCAGTACTACCCTCCTGTGAAATCATTTAAATTCAAAACCTGTTATTCATTAAAACTTCAAGCTAGGTCCATTGTATAACCATAGTTTTTGTTATTTTATTTATTTTGTTGTTGTTGTTGTTATTTTAATATGAGTTTTCCAAGGTGATGTTTCAGAAGCACATCATAAAATGAAAAGGGAGATTGTTGCTTCACCATGGATTCAACCCTACTATTATCTTATTAGTTGAGTATGGTAATTCAACTTTTTCTTATGTTGCGCATACTTCTCATCAGACCACTCTTTTAATATTATTGAAATTAAACTTGGTTCCTTATTGTGATCTAAGAATGGACTGAAATGTTGGGTGATTGATAAACAAAGCATCTGTGATCAAAGTCAGAGTTTCTTTGTTTAAATATTTTTAATGTTTATTTAAATAATAAGATGCTTGACTGAAAATAAGCTAGGATCATTTCTTAAAAGTCTTCTTCCCTTTTTGTAATCTTCCTCTTATATATTTGGGAGGGAGGGGAGGATTATATTAAGTTGACTCCTGAATCAGTATAGATTGCAGCCATTTTTCCAAAGGGCTTTTCCCCTCTTTGCTCGGCCTTGAGCCTCCGCTCACTTTCTCATAATTCCTTAGTAAGATGATGCTCTCTGACAGAAAGGGTGTTCCCCTTAAAATACCCAAAACCACACTATCGACATATGACCTTACCTTTACAACTTTATTGAAGGATTATAGGTAACAAAATAAATTTTAGTACCCAAGAGAAAGACTAAAACCAGATGCTCAGGGCTTCCCTGGTGGCGCAGTGGTTGAGAGTCCACCTGCTGATGCAGGGGACACGGGTTCATGCCCCGGTCCAGGAGGATCCCACATGCCGCGGAGCGGCTGGGCCCATGAGCCGTGCCCGCTGAGCCTGCGCGTCCGGAGCCTGTGCTCCGCAACGGGAGAGGCCACAACAGTGAGAGGCCCACGTACCGCAAAAAAAAAAAAAACACAAAAAACAGATGCTTAAATATGACTATTTCTAGAGTCAAAGGAAAAGAACAAAACAAACATTTCATGGGGACTGGGGGTCCCCTTCATGGACACAGAACAGTATCTGGTTGTGTTTAAATTTACTTCTGTTACTACTCATTGAAGGAGCTTTCTTTAATCCCTACTGTAAAAAAAAATCTCCATTTAGGAGGACTCTAACCCGTACCCACAGAGATTTGTTCTACCCTAGGAAGCACAGCCCAACTCACACACAAACTCCATCCCCGCTGCATAGGATAGAGGACGCAATTTACAGGAGACAGGACACAGTTCTCCAATACATTTCCCTAAGTCTGAGTTTTTCAGTAAGAGGCAGTTAAGCAAAACCATCCCATTTGGCGCCTCGAGTCTAGGCCCCTCAAGTCTCTACACCAGTGAGAAATGAAATGTACACCTTCATTCCTCCTGTAGTTTTCTGGTAACTTACTGGACCAAACACAGGCACACATACACACACACACTCTCTCCAAGGACAAACATTTCTCAACTCTGGGACAATGGAAGAGAAACATTTTCTTAAATGATATTTCTTAAACATTTCCAGCTAAATTTACACAGATTTCCCTGCCCTTAGCAGAGATGGCCACTATACATGATTACAGAGAGAAGTAATTTCCCATTGTTCACACCAGCATTATTCGCCATAACTGAAACATGAAAGCATCTCAAATGTCCATCAATGGATTAATGGATAAGCAAAATGTGGCATATAGATACAATGGAATATTTTTCAGTCTTAAAAAGGAAGGAAATTCTGCCCTTTCCTCACCTGCCACTAGGTGTTCAGTCCTGAGGAAGCTAAGTCTGTGCTGGGGTGAGGCCCTCACTTCAGTGGCCTAACACCACGCCCAGAAATGCCGTCATTCTTTGCATGCCCAGCAAAATGCGTAGGAACATGAGAGACCAATGGAGGAATGTCTCCTAACAATGCCTGCCCTTCTTTATATAGCTTCTGTTATGGAATGAATGTTTATGTGTCCCCAAAATTCTTACGTTGAAGCCCCATCCCCCCATTGTGACTGTATTTGGAGATGAGACCTGTGAGGAGATAATAATAGTTAAATAAGATCATAAGGGTGGGGCCCTAATCTGATAGGGCTGATGTCCTTATAATAGAAGATGAAGATATGTCATCTTCTTGCTCTCTCCATTATGTGTGGACACAGTGGAAGGCAGCTGTCTGCAAGCTAGGAGAGCTCTCACCAGGAACCAGATCAGCCAGCATCTTGATCTTGGACTTCCCGGCCTCCAGAACTGTGAGAAATAAATTTCTACTGTTACACCCAATCTGTGATATTTTGTTATGGCAGCTCATGCTGACTGATCTACTTCTTATCAGGATAGTTGTTTCAGCACAATTCTCACCTACCCCAGGCAGCCTGTCCTGGCATTATGATTTAGGTATACCTGCTCTGTGTTCTCATAGTGCTTTCTTTTTATCTCTGTTCTAACACATGTCACACTCTAGGTATTCATTCATTCTTTCATTCACTTGAATATAAAATGTATGTATTTATTGAGCTCTTACCGTATGCCAAAGCACTCATCTTGGTACTGGGTACAAAGTTGCAAATAAAAAATCTTTCTTCTCATGGAGCTAATAAACACATAAACTTAAGTTTAAGATAAGCAGGGTAGTTTGATTAAGAAAGACTCAGGAGAAAGGAGCTACTTTTAATTTGGGGGTCAGGGAAGGCTTCATTAAGGAGGTAACATTTGAGCTGAGACCTGGATACTGAGAAGGATAAGTTCATGAGAGAATCAAAAGGAAGAGTGTTCTAGGCAGAAGGAACAGCAAGTGCAAAGACCCTGGGTTAGGAATGGGCAAATTAGCTCGTTCAAGAAACAGAATAGATAGCAAATGTGACTGGGCATGGTAGGTGAAGGAGAGAAAGGTCAGCACCATAGCCACAGAACCAGATATAGAGCTTTTTGCTATGGTGTGTGTGATTTAATTTAAATTAAAAAAATTTTAATATAGCAGTGTGATATTATGTGTTAGTATATGTGTAGGCAATTGCCACAATATGGAATACAACTCTCAGGATGGTCAGCTAGAATTTGCCTCAGGAAGGTCATATCAGAGGCAACTACTAAAAGCTAGATACCAGAGGCTTTGCAAATTTGCATAGTGAATGTTAGAAATGTGTTTTCATTGGTAAAATTATAATATGTAAATATAGAATAAAATGCTAGTTGTTAGAAATGGGTTTTTAATTGAAGATATTAGTGACATTTTATATATATATTGTACTGGCTAAAATATTTCAGAGATACTCCTGAATATACAAATTTTATCCAAAAATCCAATTTAAAAAATAAACAAAGGGCTCAAATAGACACTTCTTCAAAGAAGATATACAAATAGCCAATAAGCATATGAAAAAGATGCTTAACATCGCTAATCATTGGGTAAATGCAAATCAAGTTCACAATGATATACCACTTCATATCAATTAGAATGGCTATTATCAAAAATACAGAAAATAACAAGTCGTACCAGGATAAGTGCACTCTTGTGCCCTTCTGGTGGGAATATAAAATGGTGCAGCCATTTTGGAAAACAGTATGGTGATTTCTCAAAAAATTAAACATAGAATTACCATATGATCCAACAATTTCACTTCTGGATGTATATCCAAAAGAAGTGAAAGTTGGGACTTGAACACCCATGTTTATAACAGCATTATTCACAAAAATCAAAGAGTGGAAGCAACTCAAGTGTCCATTGACAGATAAATGGATAAACAAAATACGGTGTATATATACACAATGGAATATTATTCAAGCTTAAAAATGAATGAAATTCTGATACGTACTACAACATAGATGAACCTTGAAGACATTATGCTTAATGAAATAAGCCTGACATAAAAAGACAAATATTGTATGATTCCACTTCTGTGAGATACCTAGAGACAGAAAGTAGTATGTGGTTACAAAGGTTGAGGAGAAGGGTAAAGGGAGAGTTATGGTTTAATGGGTTTGGGGTTTCAATTTGGGATGATGAAAAGTTATTGAGGTAAATGGTGGTGATTGTTGCACAACAGTGTGAATGTACTTAATGCCACTTAAAAATGGTCACGATGGTAAATTTTATGAGTGCTTTACTACAATTAAAAAAAAAATTCCATCCAGCCCCATAGCCTGTTCTGTTAAGGATGACTCTCCAGGCTCAATCCCTAAATTGTCATTTGTCCAGCTAAGGATTTGGAAGATTCTGGTTGCCTAAAATAGACTATAAGGTTAACTGGATCTTGCCTCTAGTATATTGTCACATTTGCCTCCAGTGTATCTTTCCTGAAAGGTGTGGTTAGAATACTAAAAAATGACAGAGCTGGGACTTCATTGCACTTACAGAACATATTACATAACTTTGTGTGTGTGTGTGTGTGTGTGTGTGTGTGTGTGTGTGTGTGTGTGTGTAAGAATTGTCCAAGCAAGTGCTTCATTGATAGAGTGAGGTTTTGGGGGAATGTAACTAAACCTCACTTACCTGAAACTATTGATGGCTACCCCTGTCTACCAAAAACAAAACAAAACAAACAAAAAATTAATATTCCTGAAAATATTGGTACATTGAGCAAGATTATGTTCAGATAAATTTCAAAAGAAGTGAGAACTCTAATTTCTGTAAGAAGCCGAACTTTGAAATGTGGAAAATAACACATGCATGCTAGCTAGTATGCTTTTGGGTATGTGTTCTATAAAGCAGGGGTCCCCTACCCCCGAGTCAAGGACTGGTAGCCAAGCTGAGGACTGGGCCAAGGACATGTTAGGAACTGGGCCGCACTGCAGGAAGTGAGTGGCAGGTGAGCAAGTGAAGTTTCATCTGCCGCTCTCCGTTGTTCCCCATCGCTCCCATTACCACCTGAACCATTCCCCTACCTCTGTCCGTGGAAAAATTGTCTTCCACAAAACAAGTCCTTGGTGCCAGAAAGGTTGGGGACCACTGCTATAAAGGATGGGGGATAGTGAGAAACAAACTCATGTACCTAACTGTCGAAAAGCTGTAGTAACTGGTGGTGAAAGCATTGTGCCAGTCTGACTTTGAGGAGGCTTAATCACCTCTTCTGTGTTTAGGTTGAGGTTAAAGTTTTAATGGAGGAAGAAAGAATGTTGCCATAGTTGAGGCTAGAATGCATAGCATAAGTGGAAAGAGAATAATGTGGAGAAGTGAAAGTAGCCACATTCATCCACAAGCAGAGCCATTGCCTAGGGATATGACAAGATTATTTTCTGAGAGACTATCAGCAAGAACACAAAAATTAATAGAGTGAGAATTCGACAGAGGGCACAAAGTTGCAAAGTGAGGACATTAAGGTTTACACAAGGCTCCAGTTACAAATTGTAAAAAAATAATTTGCTCAAGACAAGGAAAAGTAGGATAGAATTTAGTTACCCAGAAGAGACCTAAAGAAGGAGACATTGTTCTGTTAATAGGGTATACTTAGGACCTTAAGCAGCCACCACCATATGGGAGACTGAGAAGAAACTTAAACTAAGGTCCTCAAAACAAAGGAAGAAAACTTCAGCTAAGTCATCCTGCTTTTTGGTTCTTGCAGGAAACACTGACCCAAAGCCAATATTATTATAATTTTTTAAGCAAAGAGATGGAAAAGCATTCCAGGAATGATATACATAGAAACTAGGAGTTCTGCTTCTATTTAGGATGAAGAAAACCACATAAGAACATTGCCCCCTTCTTAAATCCAAACTCCAGGGGAAAAAAAATTTCAAAAATCATAGCCTTTTGAAACCATTAGAGAGCCGTGGTTGCAAGGTAACCAAGCAAACCGAATTTAAGTATTGACAAACTCCTCTGAGGAGAGATGTGACTCTTGAACCATTTCAGTTTTGGGAGAGCCAAGAAAAATTAAGTGGTCACCATAGAAGCATGTAAGAGTAATGTGCTAACATTATTAAAATGAATTTCTTAGGGCCAAGCTATTTTTGGTCAAATATAATAGAAAATTCGTCGAGAGAAAATTTGGATTAAAATAAATATTAAAGGGAATTCTTTAGGCAGGAGGAAAATGATTCGAGATGGAAGGATAGAAATACAGGAAGGAATGAAGAACACTGGGAGAAATAATTGTATATATGTGCATATATATTGACTTTAAAAGCAACAATTATAAAGTTAGCCAATTTAAATATAGAATTAAATGCATGATAACACAGCAAGTGAAGAGGAGAGAACACACATTAAGGAGTTTTAGCTCTTGCATATTTGCTATATGTATATTGTGATTTCTAATGTAATCTCTAAAAGAATAACAATAAAATTAATACAAAAAAGAATAAAAATGATTGGTAAAATTAAGAGATCAAGAGAATAAACACAAAACAGATGAGACAAATAGAAAACATATAGCAAGATGGTAGATATAAAACTAAATATATTGAGTGATGTCAGTGAAAATGGCGGTCAAAAGTTCCTAAAATTCTCCCCTCAAAAATAACAAGAAAACAGACCCCAAAAATGTCAGAATCAATTTTTTCAGAACTCTGAAAATTAACTAAAGCCTGTCAGCAATCCATGGAGCATTTATTTATTATTTAAGTTTATTTATTTATTTTTTGGCAGCATTGGGTCTTCGTTGCTGCGCGTGGGCTTTCTCTAGTTGTGTTGAGTGGGGGCTACTCTTTGTTGCGGTGCGCGGGCTTCTCATTGTGGTGGCTTCTCTTGTGGAGCACAGACTCTAGGCGCATGGGCTTCAGTAATTGTGGCACGTGGGCTCAGTAGTTGTGGCTTGCAGACTCTAGAGCGCAGGCTCAGTAGTTGTGGCGCACGGGCTTAGTTGCTCCGCGGCATGTGGGATCTTCCTGGACCAGGGCTTGAACGCGTGTCCCCTGCATTGGCAGGTGGATTCTTAACCACTGCACCATCAGGGAAGCCCAGCAGCTGGATTCTTAACCACTGCGCCACCAGGGAAGTCCCATGGAGGATTTATTAAAGAAAAGCCGCTGTAGGGACTTCCTACAACTAAAGAGCCCTACCAGCGCAACCAAATAAATAAAATTTTTTTTTTTAAAAAAAGGAAAAACAGCCGTATCTTGATAAGAACAGCAAGCTTAGTGGTGTTTTAACTTACTCTGCTCCCCATCCTCCCTCTGCAGTAGCTTTGAAAACTAACCACATGCAGTCACTGGGGGGAGCAAAAGTATTTACATTGGTGAAAACCCTATTAATATAGACATACATAGGTGTAAATCTTCATGATCTTGGATTAGAAAATGGTTTCTTATATGTAACACCTAAAGTACAAGCAATAGAAAAGTAGGTAAATAGAACTTAATCAAAATTTAAAACTTTTATACTTCAAAGGACACTATCAAGAAAATGAAAAAGCAACCCACAGAATGCGAGAAAATTTTTGTAGATCATACATCTGATAAGGGACTTGTATCTAGACTACAAAACGAGCTATTACAACTCAATAAAGACAAACATAACCCAATTTAAAAATAGGCAAAGAATCTGAATAGATAATTCTCCAAAGAAGATATGGTAATGGCCAATAAGCACATTAAAAGATGCTCAACAGCATTAGGCATGAGGCAACTGCAAATCAAAATCACAATGAGAGGATAAAATGACGCATGGGGCAGAGTGAGGTGCAGTCGTTCACCTAGGCTTCGGCCCGGCTTCTGGAGATGAAATGATGTGATTCCTGGGATTTGCTTCAAAATAATCTGACCTATTGGAAAATTCTATGAGAGAAGCTCAGAAGGGCCAGCTCTGTGCCTGTGGATGTCATGTGCCATAGGAATTGATGCTTTCAGTGGTTATGAAGAATAGTGGTCCTTTGTGTTCACAGTAAAGTTTGCAAGTAATGATGTTTTTCTTCCAGTGAGCATTTGGAATCCCATGCCCCCTGCAGTGGAAGTGTGGAATCCTAACCACTGGATTGCCTGGGAACTCCCAGTACTAGACCTTTTGGAAGGAGTTGGAGAGTAGGGATAGTGGCTCAGAAAGAGCTTCTCTTTCAGAAATGTGGCTGCTAAGCCCCAGTGCCTGTGATACTTGTGCTTGACAACCACAAACTTCGAAGGTGGGAGTCAATCATTTTGATAAGTCTCCTGAAAGAAACAGCTAGCAGGAGCTGAACCCTTTTTCCATTTGGCCTCGTGGCAAAGGCAGAGATCATGCCAGCAGCTCCACACAGTATGATGTGCTCACTAGTGCCCTCTGAACAATCTTCTGGTGCCTTGCCTAAAGACAATGCCCCATTTTCTTGGGATTCCTTGGATGAGGATGGATTGGATGACTCCTTGCTGGAACTGTCTGATGGAAAAGATGATGGCCATTTCAGTTTCACGGAGGAAGATTCAGGAGCTTTTGAAGGATGATAACCTATCAAATGAGCACTTTTCTTGGGGAGGTGGCTTGTCTAACGATGACAGCAGGAACGTTGAGAAGGGAGGGAAAGGGAGTCAAATTCCACTTGATACTCCCCAAGAGAAAAATTCATTGTATAGCTTGGGACCAGAAGCTGAGACCTCTGGCCTCTTCAAACTACCTCAACTAAATACATCAGCTGGTCATGGACCAACTCCTACTAAACCATTGAACAGACGCTTTGCACTAGAAAAGAATCTTATAAAAGTTACAGTTGCACCATTTGATCCAACAGTTTGTGATGTTGCACTTGATAAGGACAAGAATGATACATCCGAAGTTACTGAAAAACCCTCCTCCCTTGGAGAAGAGATGAGAGAAGATGGTCTTAGCCTAAATGAGAGCACAGTTTTCACAGAATCTGAAGGGATCAGCCCCAATAATTCTGCCTATGATGGGCCCCCACTCCCTTCTTCAAACAGTAAGTTTCAACAAACTGTCTCTGATAAAAATATATCTAACAGTAAGAAAACTACACCTGTAACCTCTCAGATATTGAACCATTTAAAGACTCCTTCTAATACGGGGTCATCCTGGAGAAATGGATCACATAAATCAAGTTTTGAAATCAGGTTTCCAGTTGTTTCCAGTTCATCAAACAAACATTTTCTTGACAAGGATTCTGGGAAGCTGAAGGTCCATGAAAAAAGACTAGGCAAAGTCATTCCTGTTCTGCAAACCAAAACAAGGACTAATATTCTGATGTTTTCACCATCAGATCTAAAAAAGCAAAAGCAAAGTTATCTCAGGAATGTCATTGCTCATATAGAAGACCCAGTGGACTCTAACCAAGGTACCTTGGGGGAGCTGTGTGCCTTGATGGATCACGTTTATCACATGCAGAACCCAAAATGGTAGCATCCTTCGGACCTCACCAGGTGAAACTATGCCTGGTTCCAACAGAAATCTCTGCAAAAATACAGTCTGACTCAGTGGGTTGACGGGAACATGCGAAGCCACCATCGGTTCCAGCGTCTACCAGATTTCCTGTACAGTCCATTTGTCTCCTCCCATCAGCAATGAAGGTCCCTATCCAGGGTCCTGTCCAGAGCAGCATCTCATCTTCTGCTGTTTTGTGCTTTGTAGATTTTAAAATTTATTTTTCACAACATTTTTATTTAAAGAACTTGTCACCTTTTGGAAATGCCCATTGCTGACTTGAAATTTTTTGTATAAGGTCCTTCCTGTTTGTGTGTGTCTATGCATTTAAGCAGTGTTGAGTTGATATAGTTTTAATTTTTTAATTTAAATTGAAGGTGGCTACCGCCTGAAAGCCAGCATTAAGTCAAAACACCCAGGCTCAAGCAAAACACCCACCTCTGTGCAGAGGTGAAGTCTACTTCTGGTGCCCAAAAGAAATCATCTTTTAATCTCCTATGAGGAAGAGATTCTTTATCAGGCTGCAAGCCAGTGTTAATTATTGCTGGTGACTTATAAATGGATACAAGTCACTTTTAGCAACCCCTCTTACTTTTTTTATTTGAATCTCCGAATACCTGTCAGTATTTTAAAAGTTGGTAATCCAGCACATCTGAAGAGTTGAAAGGACAAATTAAAAGTGTAAACCTTCTCTTCTTTTTGTACCTACTAGCTGCCTTTATTTTTTGGCTTTTTTTTTCATTCTTCATTACATTTATTTTGCACAATAGTGTTTACAAATCTTGTACATCTTAACTCTAATAGAAGAATAGCAATAACAACCCCTGTTGACTAACAACCCCTGTTGACGACTAACAACCCCTGTTGATTTGCAGTCTTGTGACTGTTTGCCTTCTCTGCCTTTCTTCAAGGATTTTCCTTCTTTTTTCCCCAGTGACCTTAGGGCTCTACCAGCATATTCCTGTATCCTGTTAGACATAGATATGCCTCTTAAGAAAAGCCTTACTGTACTCATTATTGAAGAACCACCTACCCAGAGTCTTGACTCTAGGACAGGCCAGAAAGCAGTGCTATTGAGAGGTGTCAGTTGGTCTTCAGTTTCATCTGCTGAACCCCAACTTCAAGTATGAGTTGACATATTAGTCAGTGAGCTTCCATCCTGTGGGAGAGACTTTGGAGAAGCTGTCTTTTGTCTCCATTATTAGTTAATAAGAGGTGCCTTTTGGTCCAGGATGTTACCATCTCCTTACTTGGTCAAATCTCTGATGTATAGTTTTACAAAACTACTAAAGTGGATCTAAAATAGTTTTGATTAAGCCTGTGCTCAAAGCATTACCTGATCTTAAGGGTAATGCTATGTGCAGCTATCTTAATGGATGTCTTAGGAGTTTGTTATTCTCTTTACAGACAGCTCTAGACATCTCTCGGGAGATTTTGCAGTCTGGCATTTGTGCTGCTGTTCACTCTCTGTGAAGGTTGTACCTAGTTGCTATAGCACGGCCTGTGATACTGGTCTCACTGCCTTTGTCTGGTTTTGTTCTTCCATAAGCCCCATCTTTGTATGCCAGTAACCCATCTTAAACATCCTGCCCTACTTTAGAAACTGACTTGGGAGAAACTTGGTCATAGTTACCAGTAAACTTAGATAGACATCCCTAAGTGTTAACTATTTCTATCCAGTCAAGGATTCTCTTTTCCTTCAACATTTGGTTTAGAATCTGGGAACAAAATGCAAAGGGGAAGTTCTGTGCAAAGGCAAGAGTCAAAATCTGTTATTTCAATTGGCATTGCCTATATCGGTCACTTCTCCAGGTTTCCGTAAATTAGCTTGATGGAGTGGGGCAGACACACATCCACCTTTGGAACTATAGCATAGTTAGAATTCATTGTTACTGGAATAACTAGCATTGCAGTTGTCTTGTTCCCCACAGATAACCAAGGAGTAAAGGGACAGCCTCTTGCTTAGGCAAAAGTCTAAGACTCATGTTCCTGCCTCCCTGGTACAGGAGGGTTTAATACTGATGTGTAATGGGAGCATCACCTTTGCCAAATCAAATGAGTGACGGGTTAACGAGAAAATGTGACAATCACATTTTGTCTTTGTTCAAATAATTATGTTTTTCCAAAGCTTTAGCAGCTTACTTAAATCTGTTAGACTGGGGACGGAGAGAACTGTTCCCTAGCGGTTAACGTGGTATTCTTTAAGAAGAAAAACAAAGGCAAAGAAAACTCATTATTAGGCTTGTTTGCCTTAAAGATGGTAGTGGGTAGAATCTAGAGTTTTAATCTGTTTTTAAAAGCTACATATCTCATATTTGGTGTTGGCCTCTAAGTCTAATTTTCATGTAGAATTCTTGCCATGTTGTTTTATTTGCCATAAGCATTGTGTGCATTTAACTGCCTACCTAGCCTTCTTCATCTGTGATGACCTTCTCCCCACAGGGGTCTTGACAATACAGAGTATGAATGTGCTGTTTACATAGTTTACTTGTAAGTAAAGAGCCTGAAATAACCTGTAGTTTTGCATCTAATGTGGACCCCAATTTATTTTGGTTGTTGTCAGGATCAATTATGAAACTGAAGTTTGGTGCCTCCTCTTTATCATGTTTTTCCCCTTGTAGCAGTTGTGTTTAATGTCATTAAAAAGAAATAAAATTTCTTGTCAGTGAAAAAAAAAATCACAATGAGATACCATGTCATGGGATGTGTATAGTAAAAAACAAAATTTTAATGAAAATAACAAGTATTGGAGAGGATGTGAAGAGATTGAAACCCTCATATATTGCTGATGGGAATAGAAATTGGTTCTGCCACTGTGGAAAACCATTTGATGGTTCCTCAAAAAGTTAAATATAGAGTTATCATATGACCCAGGAATTCCACTTCTAGTTATACACCCAAAATAATTTTTTAAAGATGTTTAAACAAAAACTTGTAAATGAATGTTCATAGCAACTAAAACGTGGAAGCAACCCAAATTTCCATCAACTGATGGATAAACAGAATACAATAGAACATTATTCAGCCATAAAATGGAATAAAATATTGATGCATGCTCCAACAAGAGGTCATGTATTATATGATTCCATTTATATGAAACATCTAGAGTAGGCAAATCCATAGAGACAGAAAGCAGATTATTAGTTGCCAGGGGCCAGGGGGAAGGGAAAATGGAGAGTGACTGCTAATGAGCCTGGGGTTTCTTTCTGAAGTGATGAAAATATTCTGGAATTAGATGATGGTGAAAGGTGCACAACTCAACTAATTATACACTTTAAAAGGATGACTGTTAAAAATAAAAGATGACTGTTATGGCATGTGAATATATCTTAAAAACCCACCCCAAGATATCAGTAATTAAATGGAAATAGATACTCAAATCAAAAAGCTAAAATTGTCAGACCGATTAAAAAACAAAATGTAACTAAACAAAAAATGTTTTATGGGAAATCTTTCAGGATCTAGACATCAGTTTCCAAGATATTGATATAATATCAAGTTCATCAAAAATAGGAGAGGAGGAAGTCCAATTGCAAAGTGGCAGATTCTGTCATGTACCAACATGAATACACAGTTAACTACAGTATTTAATATGGCTGCTATATTAGAGATTTAAATTTCACCTGTCATAGCTTTAATATATTTGGTCTTTGAGTCATGTTTTGCTCTAGTTATGCTTAATTATTTCAAATTGCTTTTATTCTTTCATTACTAGTGTTATGAATATTATTGTATAATATATGTATAGCATAATTATTAAAGAAATAAGTTCTCATAACCATTATTTTCTAGATATTTTTGTAATTACATTGCAAATCTTATTTTTGTTCCAAGATTTGATTCTCAGGAAGAGGGGAGAGGATATGATCTGGGCTAAGTCTTAGGGAAGATGCATGGAAATTAGCCAGGAGAGGTAGGTATTCAGAGAAAAGGAGAACATGTTCCATGCAGAAAGAAGAATAAAGGCAAACGAGAGAATGAGAGTTCATAGCATATTTGAGGAGTTTCGAAAAGCTTGGCTTGACTGGAGAATAACGGGGAAAGAATGGAGTGATCTAGGCTATAAAAGAAATAATTTTAAATTTTGATCAGGAGGTTGATATGGTTAGATCTGTGTTTTTAAAAGATAAACCTGGCAGTAAAATATAGTATGGTTTGGGTGAGTCTATAGGATAGGACATCTGTTTAAAAGGCTGTTGTAGCAATATGGCAAGAGACAATAAGAGCTGGGCACAATGAAAGTGCTTTCATTGTTCTGACGTTATCCAGCTTTCTCTCTCTCTCTCTTCAGACCAAAGTTTCCCCTAGAAAATTTTCTGGTCCTTATATCTGTATCTCTGAACGAAGGGTAGAGAACCTGGTTTATATCACTTAGTTATTCTAGGTCTTAATTTTCTTATTTGTAAAATGATAGTTTCCAAGATCCTTCCCATTTCAATGTTCTATGGAAGTACCTTGCCGCCAGCTGAGAACATTAACCATCACACCAGCCACGTGTGAAACTAATGATACTTCTGGATTCTTCACTTTTCGCTCACTTAAACTAGTGTATTGGGTTTCCAAGTGATTTAAGAATATTCTAGACATAGTGCAGTTTTTGTTAACTTTATAAGATAACTTTCTACTTAAAAGATACAGAAACTTTGTGATGTGAGACCAAATTAAACAAAGGACTTAATCTTGCAGGTTGGATTTAAGCACCATATTATTTTATTGTCTTTGTTGTTGTTTTGGAAGTGCAACATGAAATATTGGTTGACAAGTATAATGCTTATGTCTCCAATCCTTCTCTATTTTTAAACATTTTCCAGTAGGGATAAGAGTGCCTAAGGATTTATATTAGCTTAAGAACAGCTTCTTTATATCTGTATCTCTGAAGTAAGGGTAGAGAGGCAACAGAATAAATACATAAAATGGTGTCTGCAATATTTTATTATGATGACACTAGAGTGGTAGCCATAAATTGTCATCATCTCTTAGGAATACATGAAAAGAAACATGACGTGCAATTCTCTTGTATCCAGTTTCAATTATATAAGTGCATCATAAGTTCTCAGTTCTTATTCTGGATACACTGTTCAGAATTTAATTGCACATGTAAAAAGTTTTAAAGCTGTTATTTTGTCCATAATTTCATATGCTCCTATCATAGTTAGTGCCCGAGTTAGTTGGTCTCTTAGAGCAGCAGTGGTTACTGACAAGTTGTTATTTTCCGTTTTCCACTTATCAAGTGTTCGGTGGACTCTCTCACTTAATGAAACAGTGCTGAAATTTTTGAAATAATAATAATTTTAATTATCAATTAAGAACACTGTTTTAAACTACATCAGTATTATATATCTAGGTTTTCAACCTAGTTTACCAGAGTGAAGGGAGGATTAAATTAATTGGTGAAGATAGTCTATATAAAAATTTAGCACAGAGTTTGGCACATACATAGTAAGTGAATGTTAGTCCCATGCCATCCCTTGTTTCCTTGAAGAAAATCAACAATTCAATTAACATTTGATTCTAAGAGAGATTTACTCAAGACCTCAAAATAATTGTGGACTGTTTACTATAAACCAGTACATTACTGCTACAATGCTACATGCATTATAACTTGATCTCATGACAGCTCTCTTAGATAAGTCTATCCATTTTACCAGTAAAGAAACTGAGGCACAGGTAAGTTAGGGGACTTATCCAGGATCACAAAACTATTTGGGATTTAAAGCCAAGCAGTCTATCCTCAGAGTTCTTGCTTAAAACTACTATACCCATATGGATCTCAAATATATAATAAACTAAAATCAGTCTTTTACAGCAAAGTAGAGTTCATGTTAATATGAATGTTTCAAAACCGTGTAATATCAATATGATATAAATCAGAACATGAGAATAAGCTTATACTACATGTTGTCATTCATACATACCTCATTGTAGACTTATCAGTTTCTGTGATTGCCAGGTTTAGTTTTTGACACAAAAATTGAAAATTTGTTTCAGTAATACTGTTGGCAACTATCTTGAAGATCTTCGCTAAGATTTTCTCTACATTTGAACATAAAAGAAAATTTAGGTCATCTGTTTTGAAAAACATACTCTATTCTGAGTTAATATTATAGCTAGGTTTTTTACTTCTGTGCTGCTATAAGATGTACATATCAAATAAGATTGAAAACTAAAGTGCAGCTCTAACACACAAACTGAAGTTTGAACCATTTATTCCATTTCTTCTAAAATCTGAATAACCCTAAACATAAATAATATAAAATGTCTGTTTAAAAGGATATTATAAGCAACTTCAAGGTGATCATCAAACCCTTTAATTCTTTCAGGATTTGAAATGAATTTAGCTCCTTCCTTCAATTCTGACTTTTTAATATGCTCCTTTGGGTACCATCCTGAGAAACCAAGTTCAAATCTACTATAAATATGGTATATATATATATGCTTATTTTATATTCACATCACTTATTTAATGAATGTTGGCTTAGATATAAGTAGAGTATTTTTAGTTTATAAAAAAGCTTCTAGGTAATTTGAACTAGATCCATTTTTTTTTAGATCCACTTTTTGTTAACCAAGGTAATTTGAGAATTTTCAAGAACCAGTCATCTGCCATCCCTCTGTAATCATCTCAAATCTGTTCTATGCTTTCTGTTTTTAAATTTTTATCCATACCATTAATCCCTCAGGCTAGATTTTATGCTAATGAGATAATTGAAAATCCAATCTCCTAAGTGAAATTTTAAGGAAGAGACCCCATGTTCTTTGTTAATTGCAGAATTAACATCTCTTATGATGACTTCCTTTCCAATTTCTCTGGGTGCCAAGCCTGCAGTATGAAGGCCCCTTGGGAATAAAGAAAGGAGATAAATGGCTTGGATTCTCTCGTTTTTGCTGACTTTCATCTGTTGTCATTGCCCGTTGAACTTTCCCCAAAGAGGCTAGAACCACATGAATCTTCCTTCCTCAGGAACTTGAGTAACAGAATTTTAACAAGGAAGTTCACTCATGTAATTTTACAGACCTTCTCTAAAGTACTGTTACCTAACAGGAATACTTTATAGATCCTTGGAAACCCCTAAAAGCTTTGTTTTATAAAAATAAAGTTACCATTAAATATCCCTTATTTTATGATAATTAGCAGAACCAACTTGCCTAGCAAGTTAGAGAAAACACCTACAGTGACTTTTTATTGCTTAGGTTCCTTCCATCCGTGAGGCCCACATCTTGCAAAAGCTTCTGAATGGTAGCCATACATATTGTGGCTTACAGAGAACTGTACATTTGTAGTGACCATCTCAATAGATTATAAGATTATGATGATATAAGCCTCCTGATTACATAGACATGGTCCAGATAGTTGTATATATTCTCTTTCCCCAAATCTGGATCATTAAATTGATTTAATACTTAAATACGGCATTAAATTGGAGGACCAAAATCTGAATTTACTCTGACGTTTGACAATGAGCGGCAAAGTTAGAGTCCCAGAAAAAAGGTTAGTTGTTGGGAACCCAAACCCAGGGAAAGAACTGGATAGTGAAACTTCCATCCCAAAGGCTTGGAGAAACCAGTCTCCATCTGGTCCGGTGAAAGGGCATTTAAAGAAAATGGACCCGCTCTCTGAAGTAATCAGGAACAACCAAAGGAGCTCTTAAAAACAGAAGGAATGAAGACTGCCCAAGGATTACAGACAGGTGATCATAATGAGCCAAGAACCGACTGGCATCAATGTAAAGGATCTATGAACTTCCTTCAAGGCAAAATACAGCTTTTAGAACAACTACATATGGTGATCAGAACTGATAAAAAAATCTGTATGTAGATTCTCTGAGTGTGGCCACAACCATGATGAAAAAATCTCTTGGAGTACATTGAGGCCAGTAGGTGGGAAGCAGCTCACCTGTGACTTAAATTTACCTGTTTTCAATGGTTCAAATTGTATAGACCCAGATTAAATAATCAAAATTACCAAAATAAACTCCTAGCCTTCAGAAAAGGGTAGACGATAAATATTTGAAAGTCTCTGCCAGATTGAAAGCCTCTGATTAAAGCAAACTATTTGTTAATTTATAGATGCCAGAAAATGACTTGTAAGCTAGCCAATCACTCATCACCTACCATCTCTCTCATCTGCCCTCTGTAGATAGCGTGCAATAGTATACAACTGTTTTCCTTTACAGATTTCCATTGGAGGTCTCAGCAAAGGGTTATCATCAAAATTTATCTCCTTCAGTGAAAAAAGCTTGTAGATACCGCTAGGCAGAGCTGTCAGATTATTTCCTAGTAGAAAAAAAAATTATAATTGAATTATATCCTTCTGTAAAAGAAAACAATAGAGACAAATAACAACTATGTAAAGGGCATCTACTGTGTCTCACTGACAAAGTATCAGAGGAGCCTCACAATGCTGGCAAAACATAAGTTCTTACTGTTGTCCACTTGCTAGGAATGAAAAGGAGAAAGTATAGAAACAGAGCAATGATTCCTTTTTCTCACAGAGAATGACAAAATGAGAAGGAGGCTTTCCTCTTATAATGCAGGAAATGACTTTACAGAGTAAGTGAGATGGTAATTTTTTTAATAAACTTTGTTTGCAATAATTTCAGATTTACAGAAAAGTTGCAGAAATTGTAGAGTTCCTGTATACTCTTCATCTAGTTTTAGTTTTCCCTGATGTTATCATCTCACATTATTGTATTACATTTTTAAATCGAAGAAACTTTAACATTTGCACATTACTATTAAATAAGCTTTGGACATTTTTGAATTTCATTATTTTTTCCATCAATGTCCTTTTTCTGTTCCGGTATCCATTCCAGGATAGCACACTGCATACAGTTATGTCTTCTGGTCTGTGACAGTTTCTCAGCCTGTTCTTGTTTTTCACGATCTTGATGGTTTTGAGTAGTACAAGTTAGGTATTTTGTAGACTATTCCTTAATATGAGTTTATCTGGTATATTTTTTCATGAATAGACTGGGGTTATGGGTTTTTGGAAAGAATACCACAGAGGTGAAGTGCTCTCATCACATCAGAGATACCTGACATCCACAAGACATCACTAGCATGTTAAACGTTATCCCTTGGCTAAAATAGTGTCTTCCAGGCTTCTCCAATGTAATGTTTTGATTTTCTCCTTTCCATACTCTATTCTTTAGAACTGAGTTACGAAGTCTGGTCCACCCTCAAGGAGTGAAGATTAAGCTCCAACTTCCCTAAACATAATTTTTTTCAAAACCACCTTAATCTATGGGACTTCCCTGGCAGTCCAGTGGTTAAGACTTCACCTTCCAATGCAGGGGGTGCAGGTTTGATCCCTGATCAGGGAGCTAAGATACCACATGACTCACGGCCAAAAAACCAAAACAGAAACAATATTATAACAAATTCAATAAAGACTTTTAAAATGGTCCACAGCAAAAAAAAAAAATCTTAAAAAAAATGTCTTTTGATCTTTAATAAAAAAAACCCACCTTAATCTAACATAAACCTGACATAAAAAGTAAAACTGTGATAACAGACAAAGTAAGAATTTGTAATCATTTTAAGAGGAACTGGCCTAAAGTTTGCCTTTGTGCTATTTATATATTTATGGTTATATTATTTTAGCCAAAATTAAAGGAACCTGGTTCCTTTTAGTGAAGAAAGGTATTTAGAAACCAAGATCTGGGTACTAGAGTTGCTCATTGCTTCTTGGAGTGTGTGCTACTTCTGACTTAAGTATATTCTGTCTTACTCCCTAATATCACTAGCTCTGGGGAAAACCAGTTGCCATGTCATAAAGAGGCTCATATGGCAAGGGACTAAAGCCTGCTGCCAGTAGCCACATAAATAAGCTTTGAAGCAAATCCACCAGCCCTAATCAAGCCTGGCTGCAGCACCAGCCAACAGGTTGGCTGCAGTCTCATACAAGACTCTGAAATAGAACAAGTCAGCTAAACACCTCCTGGGTTCCTGACCCTCAGAAACTGTGTGAAATAAATATTTTATTAATTTAAGAAGCGAAAGTTTGTGGAAACTTGTCACATACCAGTAGAAAACTGATACAACAGCTAATGGCTAAAAGTACTGAACTGAGATCTAAGGAGCTGCCATTTGCAGGGAAGGAGTTTGTATTTTTAGTCCAGCGACTTAAGTGCCTGATGAAGCAACAGTAGCAACAAAAACAAATATCAACATTGGAGAGAAATAGAATTGATTATAGAGTTCAGGATTCAAAACAGAGAAAAAAGAAAATGTGGCTCACTCCCAAGAGAAAAATAAAACTCAATTGCTGTAGTCAACATATAAGAATTTTAAAGCAGCTAATACAATGATGTTCAAGAATGTAAAGAAAGATATTCTTATAATGAATGAAAACAATAGGAAATCTTGGGGCTTCCCTGGTGGCGCAGTGGTTGAGAGTCCGCCTGCCAATGCAGGGGACACGGGTTCGTGCCCCGGGAAGATCCCACATGCCACGGAGTGGCTAGGCCCGTGAGCCATGGCCGCTGAGCCTGTGCGTCTGGAGCCTGTGCTCCGCAACGGGAGAGGCCACGACACTGAGAGGCCCACGTACCGGAAAAAAAAAAAAAAAGGAAATCTTGGAGGAGAAATATAAAAGAAAAAGGAAAAATGGAAATGCTAGAACTGAAAATTTCAGTATCTGAAATTAAAAATTAATTGGAGAGACAACAATAGGATAGAAATGATAGACAAGTCAGTAAACTTGAAGGCAGATCAATATGAGATGCTGAAAGCTCTGTGTACACCACACACACACACACACACACACACACACACACACACACACACAGGGAGAGAGAGAGAGCACTTTAGGGATTTGTAGGACAATATGTAAAGGAAATTGGAGTAGAGAGAAAATGAAGAAAAAAAAAATTTTGAAGGAATAACGGTTAAAAAAATTCCCCCAATGTAATAAAATACATGAATATATAGACCAGAAACAGCAAAATCCAAGCAGTATAAATAAACATGAAAAACACACCTAGAATGAATGCCACAGAAAATTCAGAGTAGGCCTCTCCAAAAATCAGCCCCTCCAATTGAAACAATCAAAAGCTGGAAAGGGCTGATAGAATCAGCTTTTTCAGAATTCTGGAACTTAATCCAGAATTTTACAGTTACTAGGATACTGCTCAGTGAAGAAAAAGGCAGGAGAATTTTGGTAAGAAAGCACTGTGGCTTTTTCAGTCGTCTCCATACCACCCTGCATTTCCCAGTATGGTAGCAACAGCTGTGGGGAGGGCAGCCTGCATTCCTGGTGCAGCTTGCTGGTGCCAGAAAGCCAACATGGACCTTGTTATTTTAATACTGAGGCTTTGCATTTTGATCTGTCTGCTGATTCCCCGAGGGATTGACACAGAGACTGACTTTTGTTTTGCTCCCCCGACTCAGGATGGAGCTGCCTTCCTGAGTGGCAAGTTGTTGTCACATGTAAAGACACACATGTCTGAGCCTACCTGGGGCAAGGAACAGCAGACAGGGAAAGCAGCAAACAGATCCAAAAGCCCAGGAAGGAGGAGGCTGAAGAGGAAGTTTCTTGGGGGAATAAGGGCTGAGAAGGGCCACGGTGTATCCTGGGAGAAATGGAGTACAGTAAGCATATCCAGGACTGAACAAATGCACAGAAGAGAACTGAGAGAATCCTAGGTTTGTGCCTGTGGTGGATTTTTGGGCTTCACACAATCAGGAGAAGAAGGCTAAGACAGAGTCATAGGTGGCCTGACTTAGCATTGAAGTGCCCCAGCATAGAGCTAAGCTGCAAAGACTGGGAAAGTAGTATTTTCTTTTATGGCTCTAGGTATTGAAGGACAGAAGAAGATATCCATGCAAATACTAACCAAAGAGTCGGGGTGGTTTTACTAATATCAGATAACATAGACTTTAAGTCAAAAACTGTTATAAAGGACAAAGGACAGTATATATTTTTAAAAGGATCATTACATTAAGAAGATATAACAGTTATAAGTATATACATGCCTAACAGCAAAACCCCAAAACATATTAGACAAATATTGACAGAATTGAAGGGAGCAACAAGTGGTTCTACAGTAATAGATGGAGACTATATAATACCTCACTTTCAATAATGGATAGAACATTTAGACAAAAGGTCAGTAAGGAAAGAGGGCACTTGAACAACACTATAAAGCAACTAAACCTAACAGACATACATAGAACAGTCCAACAGCAGAATACACATTTTTCTCAAGTGCACATAGAACATTCTCCATGATAGACCATATATTAAGCCACAAGACAAGTCTCAATAAATTAAAATTGACTGAAAAAAGTCATACAATATATCTTCTTTGACCACAATGGAATGAAACTATGAAAAATAATAGAAGGAAAACTGGAAAATTTACAGAGTTAAACAGCATACTTTTAAGCAACCAATGTGTCAAAGATGGAATCAAAAAGGAAATTATAAAATACAAAGAGATGAATGAAAATGAAAACGATAACCAAAAATTATGGATGCAACAGAAGCAATGCTTAGGATGAAATTTATAGCTGAAAAAGAAGAAGTGTCTTACATTAATAACTTTACACCTAAATGAACTAGAAAAAGATAAGCAAGTTAATCCAAAACTATCAGAAGGAGGAAACAAAGATTAGAGCAGATATAAATGAAATAGAGAATAGAAAAACAATAGAATCAACCAAACCAAAATCAACCAACCAAATAGAAAAAACCAAAAGTTGGTTCTTTGAAAAGATCAACAAAATTGACAAACCTTTAGCTCAATGGACTAAGAAAAAAGAAGCAAGACTCAATTTACTAAAATCAGAAATGAAAATGGGAACATTACTACTGATTCTACAGAAATAAAAGATTATAGAGTACTGGGAACATTATTATACCAGCAAATTGGATAATCTAGCTGATGTGAATGATGGAGTTAGAATTCTAAATAATGTCCTACTTCAAAGTCTGTGCTTTGAGGAAAGCAAGGAATTAATCTATAAATCCTGTTCACTGGTATAATATCTCACATTTATCAAAATATTTTCATAAGTTTTAACTTATATTTCCACGATTCTATGAACAAACAGAAGTTATAGCTTTCCTATCTTGCGGATGGAAAAACTGAGGTTCAAAGTGGTTATCTTCCTAAATCCACTAGCGTTAGTGACAGAGGGGACTAATTCTCAAGACTATATAAATGTCTTTTGTCTGAATAATGAAGATGCTACCAGCTTTCAAAGTCTCATTAAGTCCAAATCTATGACGTGGGTATTCCTGTTAGCTTCGTTTCATGAATGGAGGAAACAGATTATAACTTCAAATCTGGCAAGGAAAGCTGGAGACTGTGGGCATGCCAGTTGTGTAGCGATTATCTCTTAGATCCAAACCCATCTCTGTGGGCTCCTTGACTGTTTTTCCTTGAGTGTCACACCAGCAACACTCTTTTACCCCACCAGCAGCAGTTCCTGCCCATAACAGCTGAATGCAGTTTGCAGTTTTCCCAACACTAGCAGAACTAGCTCCTTTCTCTCTCTCTCTCTCTCTCTCTCTCTCTCTCTCTCTCTCTCTCTCTCTCTCTCACACACACACCCCTACACAAACACACACTCACCACCCCCAAGCTCAGAGGAGCAAGCACCAGGCAAGCAGTACTTCATCCTCAGACTTCCGAGTTTCACCACTGCGTGACCCCTCCTCCAAACTTCTAAGTTTTAATAATTCCAAATTCTTCATTTTATTCCCTTAGCCATAAGATGGTTATTGCTTCCTGCCATTGCTACTTTTGTGATAACCTTAGGATTCTCTCTTTACCCTTTTAGTTAAACAGTTAAGAAGATTTTACTTAGTAATTAACTAAGGTGTGGTTTCTGGATCCTGACTGATACACTTTTCTAATTCTGATAGGGACTAACAGAGAACTGGCTAAGCTTGCAGAAAAGTCTGTGATCTTCCTATTTTGTCTTGATTCTTGTACTAGAAAACCTCGAGAGAACTGTGCTTTCTATTGGTAGTTGTGTTCTCCAGTGGGCCAGAAGACTCTGGTCAGCCTTTTTTTTTTTCATGCACAAATAGTAGCTGAGTGAAGCGTGTCCTACACTTGGACAAAATAGATAACCTCCCTAAAAAACAGTGAAACTTTGCCAAAATACAAAAGTGGGACCAAAAACTTAAATTGCAGGGCTGAGTTATTGTACCTTATTGCAAGTGATCGTAAACTGATGTATACCTACATATCCAGCTTACTAGGGGTTCTGGGGATTCAGGAAACAAATGCCAGTTGCATTATATCTAAGTATTGATATATCTACTGTAGGTTTTACTGTACTACTGATACTAGTGCACCCAAAAGATGAGTTTGTTTTTAATCTAGAAATCCTCTAAATTTAAGAAGATGCAGGGCTCTGGTTATAAGTGCTACTTTCAACTGAAAGATATAATTTTAGAAACCCAGCTGTTTATGAGATTAGCTGGTACAACCACTATGGGCATAAATTTCCTCACATCTGGTAAAGTTGAAGATGTACATAACCTCTGATCCAGTGATTCTACTTATAGCTATATGCACTTTGAAAAACTCAAGCAGATGTATACTAGGAACATGCACAGGGATATTTATAGTAGCAAACAAGTTGGAAACAACCTAATTGTCTATCAACAGGATAATGGATTAATTGTTGTTTAACCATGTAATTGAATATTATACATATTATGCAACATTTAAAATGAATGAAATAGGTCTATGTATACATTGACATGGATTAACTTTAGAAATATGACAAGTGAAAAAGCAAGTTACAGAATTGTAAATTACATACCATATAGTATGATAAGATATAATAAAATTTAAAACTCTAAATAATGTTACTTTGTTATGATATATATATGTATAAAAACATGGATAGAAAAAAGATATACGTCAATTTCAGTACATTGGTTACTTCTAGTTTGGGGATAAGTACAAAAGAAGTTTCACTTCTATTTTTAAAAGATATACATTGGGCTTCCCTGGTGGTGCAGTGGTTGAGAGTCCGCCTGCCGATGCAGGGGACACGGGTTCGTGCCCCGGTCCGGGAAGATTCTACAGGCCAAGGAGCGGCTGGTCCCGTGAGCTGTGGCCGCTGAGCCTGCGCGTCCGGAGCCTGTGCTCCGCAACGGGAGAGGCCACAACAGTAAGAGGCCGCGTACCACAAAAAAAAAAAAGATATACATCAATTTCAGTGCACTGGTTACTTCTAGTTTGGGGAGAAGTACAAAAAAAGTTTCAATTCTATTTTATTTCTTAATCAAAAATATCTCAAGTAAATAACACAAAATGTTAGCATTCCTTATACCTGAGAGTAAGTACATAGGTGTTTATTATTTTTCTGTAAGTTTGAAATATTTCATAATAAAAATTATTAAGAAAAATACTAGTCTAGCTTTGGGAATTCTGATATTTTTAGAGTGAGTGATTTACTTTTTGTTGTTGTTGTTATTGAAGTGATGTACTTTGTAAAAGAGTGTAAGGTATTAGAGTATTGTAGGGTGTAGGAGTGGGATCAGGGAGCCAGCAGAGAAGGAAAATAGAGAAAATGCTGACCTAAGGTTGTGTAGGTAGGTGTGTGAAGAGAGAGAGATGAGGTCAGGTTCACAAAGGGAAGAAATAATGAATGACGGGGTATAGGCAGAGAAAACAGAAAAGAAATGAAAATGTGTGCAGGTTCCCCAGCTGGATTATAACCTCCTTTAGGGAAGGAACTGGACCTTATGGTTTGCTATCATTTTCTGTACCTGCACTAGCCATTTCCTTCCTATTGGCACTTAATACATGATGTTGACTGTTTGCCATTCTGTCTTGTCAGCAAAATTTGCAACCTAGAAACCAAAACTCAACTTAATTTATTATGCTTATTGGTTATGCTTGACACTCACCACTCAAGTTTAGTTGCTGGAGAGCATTTAAAGATAGAAAAGATGGTGGCAGATATCTTATTTGATTGTTGTATGCATTTAAACTAACCAAACCTCTCAGCTCCCCTATATTTCTTGGCATCTCTCTGATTGCATTATTTGAGATATCAAGTCCTTTAAGTTGAGTCATATTAGACAGCTCTTCCGGAAGTCTTGTTAACTGTAACAAAGGTTAAACAATTATATTTTTAATAAATATTTCTATGACTAAAACTTTTAATAAAATAAAATGGAAGGAGAGATTTTTGTCCTAAAAAAGATATATTTTCATTATGTCACAAAGTCTTTGTGATTCCCTTGCTTAAAAAAACCCACAACAAATTGTGTAGCATGCAGGTATTTCCCCAGTCTGACCAGTGCTACCAATTCAATCCTGTGGCTTGCTAACCACTTTCCTCACTCTCCCAACACTCAGTGTTCGTTGCCACCTTATCCCTTTCTTCCATCCCTAAAGCTTACCCTGCTTTGATTTCGTCTCCGCCCTGAAGTCTTTCTAAACTGTTCTCTTCCATATTTGATCTCTTTACTCCTACTCTCATTAACATTACTTTTTATTAGTCCCTTGTGTGTTCTTGGATTTTTAAATGACATGATATATGTTTTATCCTTTTTGTATACATGCTCCCAGTCATGATGCATTTTGAGTAAGTGCTCAGTAAATTTCTTTATAATGGACACACACAGTTTGGCAATATAGCCTCAAATGAAAATTCCTAGTATGAAAAGTATTGCAAAGTAACAGGAATTAAGATACTCTGCTAAGGCAAAGAAAAAATATGCATCGTCACAAAAACTAAGGCCATCACAAGTGGCGTTTGAAATAAAGGCAGTTCTATAAGTGAACAAAAGAGTTTTGAATATATGGGCCCCTCAGAAATAATCAAACAACAAGGTGAATACTGGGTATTGTGCTCAGTGTTCTTCTATATATAAAAGAAGCATAACAGACAATCCCTAACTTCAAGGAGATTAAAATTTAGTTCTAAATTATATTACATCCATAACTTTAAAACTCCTTTCACAGTTAAACTGAAATAAAAATAAGTCTATAAATTGTCAGCTTTAATTACTTGGGATTTCATTTTAATGAAATATTTTCCTATAAAACTCTTGTGTTGAAAAGTTTATTTGTAAGCGGCATTTGCGGTTTAAAAAAAAAAAAAGCCTATCCTTTACAAAATAAAGTATTCCAGCTAAATTAAACACACACACACACACACACACACACACACACACACACACACACACACACTACAGCTTAGATTCTGATCCCCTTCAGTCATGCCTTCCCCACAAAGTCCTAAATATCCATCTCTTACCTTTCTCCCATTTATCTGGCTTATATTCAGCACTTCCAGTGATTGAAGTTGGCAAAGTTCAATAGGAAAATATATAAATTGATTGCTTGAGATGTTTAATTTCAGGATTCCTTTTAAGTTACAGATCTCTGAAGGAATAGTCTGTATTTGATTTTCTGAAAGATCAAGTACTTGCAAATTTTCTAAAGTACACACTTCTATGGGGAAAGTTTCCAACTTATTACAGCATAAAATAAGAACACGGAGCGATACCATATTGGAAATAGATGGTTGAATTTTCCTTATTTTGTTTTTACCAAGATCAAGGTATTCAAGATTAATAAGAGAACATAAGTGCTCAGAAAATATTAGGAGTTTGTTTTCATTAAATTCTAAATGAAGCAGTTGTTTACTGAAAGATATATCTACAGGTATTTCTGAAATATAATTTCCATTAAAACCCAAATAATAAAGAGAATCTAAAGCACACAAACCTAGTGGAAAATACATTATTCTATTATAACTCAATTCAACTTTAGTTATTTTTCTACAGTTTTTTATTTCAATAGGAAAGTCTGCAATTAAATTTCCTGAAAATTCTAGGCTGAACATATTATTAAGATGTGAAATATATTCAGGTATTTTCACGATATTATTTCTGTTTATATGGAGTTTTCTTAAATTTTTAAGCTTATGTATGTTCTTAGGAAGTTCTGTTAACTTATTATCACTAAGACTAAGGCATTCCAACATTACGCAGTGGGAAATTTTCTCTGGTATGTCTTTCAATAAATTTTTATCAAGTATTAGAATCCTAAGTTCCCTAAAATTCTCAATTTTGTGTGAAATAACTTCCAATTTATTGTCTGTCAGTTGGAGTTCTTTCATTTTGAGCAACTGAAAAATTTCCACGGCCAAAAATGTAAGTTTATTGTGATCAAGTAAAAGTATTTCTAAATTTTTAAGTTCCCTAATTTCTTTTGGCAAACTGTTTATCAGGTTTCCAGAAAGGTTTAGTAAAATTAACTTTGGAAGGAAGCACAGAGCTTTAGGAAATACTGTTAACTGATTATATTCCAGATTGAGAGCCCTCAAGTTTTTCAAACTAGACAGAGTATCTGGTATATGTCTTAACTTATTTTTAGCCAAATTTAAAATTTCCAAGTTTCCAAGACTTTCCAAGCCAGAAGGAAAATCCTCAATGCAATTGTTATTTAAAAACAGTTGCCTGATAGTCCCAAGCTGTGATATTTCTTTAGGGATATGTGATATTTGGTTGTGACTGACATTTAATAGCTTTAAATTATGAAGTAACTGAATTTCACATGGAAGTGATGATAACCCATTTTCTTGCATGGTTAGAATTTCAAGTCCTAGCAGATCACTGGAGTCTGCCCCTTTAAAACTTTTGATTTCATTCTCATCTAAATAGAGATATTTTACATACTTGATTTTTAAAATGTCCTTAGGGAATTCTTGTAAACCCTTGGCTTTGAGGTTAACTGTAAACTTATCTGATCCTAAGCCAAGTCCTTTCTGATTTTCTTCAGAGAGTTGTGGACTAATTTTTTCTAATGTTTCATGAGTTAGGGAGTCAACAAAAGCCTGATATTCAGCACTCATCTTAGTTACTGATAGTGATGAACTTTGTGAAATTTCACTTTTTGACTGCAAACTGTCGTATGTAGCAATTGTTTCAGAAAATTGAAGAGTTTTCCTTTGTTCTTCATTTCTCTTAGACTTACTTCCAGAGGAGGATGTTGATGTATCATCACATATACCTAATGTATTTTTTCTAGGACGCACTTTACAAATTTGGTTGGAAGTGGTCCCATCAGAAGCTTCCTTTAGAGAGTTTGATGTTTCTTTAATAACTCCAGATTTCTCCACTAACCGTGATCTAGATTCTTTCCTAAATTGACTAGTGAGATCCTCTAGCTCTTCTGAAGTACTCTTCTTTTCAGACATCTTCTTTGCTGATATGTTTTATACCAATACAAGATTGCAATTCAATTATAATTTTCATGTTTAATTTTTTCCTTTGAACCTACAAAACAAATGATGTGAAGAGATATAATAAAGATGTTAAAATTACAAATGAATTTTAATACAACTTTATTCCATAATAAGTAATTTAATAATTATTAAAATACATTTATAACTAATTAACTTATATATAATTTCTGGCTAAAGATAGTTTATTGATTGCATGCATTTATCACAATACTCTTGATACCACATTAAAATTATAGAAAGGAATAAAAAAGATCAAAGAAATTGAGGAAGGATACATGAGAGAATGAAAGAACTCAGCAAATTTTTGGAAGACAGGGAATAGCCAGTGGCCCCCCACCCCGTGCCACATGCAGAGAGTACCATTCTCATTGTGGATATTGTAGGTTTACATATGGTATTGAAGCGTCTTGTCCCAACAAATTCAGTGCGTTATGACAGTTCTCCAATAGGTGGATGTAAAATGCCTTAAAGAAGGGGATGCTTTCTATAAAAAGTAGAAGTAAAACAACCTTTTCAAGGACTAACGCCTGACTTTAAGTCTTTTGTTTGACTCTTGAGGAACCTGCACAACTAGGCAGCACCCTTCTTCAGAGGTCTGGATCCCATCTCTGTAGGTCCCTCCTCCAAGTTTGTGGTTTTTAATAACCCAACCTCTTCCCTTCGTTCCATCATCCCTAAGGATAGTAGCTACTTCCTGTATTTATTATCTCTATGTTACTGCAGTTCCCCCTCTACCTTTTCAGTTCTCCAATACTTGACTACACAACTCCCTATATTTACTGCTCCTTCTTTTTATTATTATTTATTGAAATATGGTTGATTTACAATATTGTATTAGTTTCAGGTTACAGCAAAGTGATTCAGTTATATTTTTCGGATTTTTTTCCATTATAGGTTATTACAATATATTGAATATAGTTCCCTGTGTGATACAGTAAATCCATGTTGCTTATATGTTTTATGTATAGTACTTTGTATCTGTTAATCCCATACTCCTAATTTATCCCTTCCCCCACCTTTCCCCTTTAGTAACCATAAGTTTGTTTATGATGTCTGTGAGTCTATTTCTGTTTTGTATACATATTCATTTGTATTATTTTTTTAGATTCCACATATCAGTGATACCATATAATATTTGTCTTTATCTGACTTGCTTCATTAAGCATAATATTTTCTAGGTCCAACAATGTTGCTGCAAATGGCAATATTTCATTCATTTTTATGGCTGAGTGATACTCCATTGTGTATATATATCTTCTTACGCCAGTCATCTGTTGATGGGCATTTGGGATGTTTCCATATCTTGGCTATTGTAAATAGTGCTGCTGTGAACACTGGGGTGTGTGTATCTTTTTGAATTAGAGTTTTCGTCTTTTCCAGGTATATACCCAGGAGTGGAATTGCTGGATCATATGGTAGCTCTATTTTCAGTTTTTTAAGGCACCTCTATACTGTTTTCCATAGTGACTGCACCAATTTACATTCCCACCAACAATGTAGAGGGGTTCCCTTTTCTCCATATCCTCTCCAGAATTTATTATTTGTAGACATTTGGTTGATAGCCATTCTGACTGGTGTGAGGTGCTACCTCATCATGGTTTTGACTTGCATTTCTCTGATAATTAGAGATGTTGAGCATCTTTCCATGCACCTGTATGTCTTCTATGGATAAATGTCTATTTAGGTCTTCTGCTGATTTTTTGATTGGGTTGTTTGTTTGTTTTGTTTTGTTTTGCGGTACGCGGGCCTCTCACTGTTGTGGCCTCTCCCGTTGCGGAGCACAGGCTCTGGACGCACAGACTCCGGACGCTCAGACTCTGGACGTGCAGGCTCAGCGACCATGGCTCATGGGCCATGGCTCACGGGCCTAGTTGCTCCACGGCATGTGGGATCTTCCCGGACCGGGGCACGAACCCGTGTCCCCTACATCGGCAGGCGGACTCTCAACCACTGCACCACCAGGGAAGCCCGGGTTGTTTGTTTTTACTTATTTTTTCAATGTTGAGTTATATGAACTGTTTGTATATTTTGGATATTAACCCATTGTCCATTACATTATTCTCAAATATTTTCTCCCATTCTGTAGGTTGTCTTTTCATTTTGCTGATGGTTTCCTATGCTTTGCAAAAGCTTTTTAGTTTGATTAGGTCCTATTTGTTTATTTTTGCTTTTATTTCTTTTGCCTTGAGAGATTAATCTAAGAAAATATTGCTACACTTTATATCAGGATGTCTTGCCTATGTTCTCTTCTAGGAGTTTTAGGGTGTCATGTCTTATATTTAGGTCTTTAAACCATTTTGAGTTTATTTTTGTATATGGTATGAGGGAGTGTTCTAATTTCATTGATTTACATGTAGCTGTCCAGCTTTCCCAACACCACTTGTTAAAGTGTCTTTTCTCCTTGGTATATTCTTATCTCCTTTGTAGTAGATTAATGGACTATAGGTATGTGGGTTTGTTTTGGGGCTCTCAGTTCTGTTCCATTGATCTATATGTCTGTTTCTGTGCCAATACCATGCTGTTTTGATTACTGTATCTTTGTAGTATAGTCTGAAGTCTGGAAGAGTTATGCCTCCAGCTTTGTTCTTTTTAATCGGGATTGCTCTGGCAATTCTAGGTCTTTTGTGGTTGCATATAAATTTTTGGATTATTTGTTCTAGTTTTTTGAAAAATGTCATGTGTATTTTGATAGGGATCACATTGAATCTAGATTGCTTTGGGTATTATGGCCATATTAACAATATTAATTTTTCCAATCCAAGAGCATCGGATATCCTTCCATTTCTTTGACTTATCTTCAATTTCTTTTATCAATGTCTTATAGTTTTCAGTGTATAGGTCTTTAACCTCCTTGGTTAAGTTTATTTGTAGGTAATTTTTTTTAATCGATTTTAAACAGGATTGTTTTTTTACTTTCTCTTTCTGGTATTTCATTGTTAGTGTAAAGAAATGCAACGGATTTATGTATATTAATCTTGTATCCTGCTCCCTTGTTGAATTCATGGATTAGTTCTAATAGTTTTTGTTTGGAGATTTTAGGGTTCTCTATATAGAGTATCATGTCCTCTGCAAATAGTGACAACTTTACCTCTTCCTTTCCAATTCATATACCTTTTATTTCTTTTTAGTACCTAATTCCTGGGGCTAGTTCTTCCAATACTATGTTAAATAGAAGTGGTGATATTGGGTATCCTTATTTAGTTTCTGAATTTAGTGTGAAGGCTTTCAGCTTTTCATTGCTGAATATAATGTTGACTGTACGTTTGTCATATATTGTTTTTATTATGTTGAGATATGTTCCCTCTATACCCACTTTGGTAAGAGTTTTTATCATGAATGGATATTGAATTTTGTCAAATGCTTTTTCTGCATCTATTGAGATGATCATGTGGTTTTTGTTTTTTCTTTTGTTGATGTGGTGTATCACACTGATTGATTTACACATGTTGAACCATCCTTATGACCCTGGTATGAATCCAACCTGATCATGGTGTATGATCCTTTTTATGTATTGTTGGATTCAGTTTGCCAATATTTAGTTGATGATTTTTGCATCTATACTCATCAAATATATTGACCTGTAATTTTCGTTTTTTGTAGTGTCTTTGTCTAGTTTTGTTATAAGGGTGATAGTGACTTCGTGGAATGAATTTGGTAATGTTCCCTCCTCTTCAATTTTTTGGAGTACTTTGAGAGGATCAGTATAAGTTCTTCTTTGTATGTGTGGTAGAATTCCCCAGTGAAGCTGTCCAGTCCTGGACTTTTGTTTGCAGGGAATTTCATTAAAGATTCTGTTTCACTTCTAGTGATTGCTCTGTTCAAATTAACTGTTTCTTCTTGACCCAGTTTTGGCAAGCTGTATGTTTCTAGAAACTTGTCCATTTCTTCTAGGTTGTCCTAGCATATAACTGTTCATAGTATTATGATTTTTTTTTGTATTTCTTTAGTTTCAGTTGTTATTTCTTCTCTTTCATTTCTTATTTTGTTAATTTGGGTCCTCTCTCTTTTCTTCTTGGTAAGCCTGGCTTGAAGTTTGTCAATTTTGTTTATCTTTTCAAAAAAAGTTCTTGGTTTTATTGATCTGTTCTGTTGTTTCTTTTAATCTCTATTGTATTTATTTCCTCTGTGATCTTTATTATTCCCTTTCTTCTGCTGAATTTGGGTTTTGTTTTTTCTTCTTTTTCTAATTCTTTTAGGTGATAGTTTAAGTGTTTATTTGAGATTTTTCTTATTTCTTGAGGAAGGTTTGTATCACTATGAACTCCCCTCTTAGAACTGCTTTTGCTGCATCTCAGAGATTTTTTTTTTTTTTTTTTTGCGGTAGGCGGGCCTCTCACTGCTGTGGCCTCTCCCGTTGTGGAGCACAGGCTCCAGACGCACAGGCTCAGCGGCCATGGCTCAAGGGCCCAGCCGCTCCGCGGCATGTGGGATCTTCCCGGACCAGGGCATGAACCCACGTCCCCTGCATCGGCAGGCGGACTCTCAACTACTGCGCCACCAGGGAAGCTCCCATCTCAGAGATTTTGTAAGGTTGTATTTTCATTTTCGTTTGTCTTGAGGTATTTTCTGATTTCTTCTTTGATTTCATCGTTGACTCATTGTTTTCTTTAGTAGCATGTTGTTTAGTTTCCATGTGTTCATTCTTTTCTCATTTTTCTTTCTGTGGTTGATTTCTAGTTTCATATGGTTGTGGTCAGAAAAGATGAAATAATTCTATCCTCTTAAATAATTGAAATAATTTCAATTATAATTTCAATTATTTCTACTATAAATGTAGTACTGTCAGTTTCTCCCTTTATGTCTGTTAGTTGTTTTAGATATTTAGGTGCTCCTATATTGGGTGCATATATGTTAATGAATGTAATATACTCTTGTTGTATTAATCCCTTTATCTTTATATAATGTACTTATTTGTCTTTATGGCCTTTGGTTTAAAGTCTGTTTTGTCTAATTTGAGTATTGCTACCTCTGCTTTCTTGTCATTTCTATTTGCATGAAATATATTTTTCCATCCCCTAACCTTCATTCTGTGTGTGTCTTTTGCCCTGAAGTGAGTCTCTTGTTGGCAGCATATTGTAGATTCTTGGTTTTCTTAATCCAGTCTGCTACTGTATGTCATTTGACTGGATCATTTAGTTCATTGACACTTAAAGTAACTATTGATAGGTATGTAAAATGGTATTGCCATTTTAAACCTTGTTTTCCAGTTGTTTTTGTAGTTCTTCTTTGTTCATTTCTTCTTCTTTTTGTTTTTCCTTTTGTGGTTTGATGATTTTCTTTTGCAGTATGCTTGAATTCCTTTCTTTTTGCTTTTTGTGAATCTGTTGTATGTTTTTGATTTGTGGTTACTCTAGTTTTCAAGTATGTTGACCCATGACTGTATCTACTTGCTTTAAACTGATAGTCATACAAATTCAAACACATTCTAAAAGATCTATATTTTTATACTCCTCTCCCCCACATTTTGCAATTTTGATGTCCTGTTTCACATCTTCCTGCTTATCCTTTTGCTGTTAATTGTAATAGTTATCGCTTTTGCAAAATTTTTGATTATTTTTTTGAGCTATGTACTGGCTTATTTAAGTGATCTTCAATTCTTTTATATATTGGCCTTTCCTATATGGTTTTCCATTTCCTATAGATCCTTTTCTGTTTAGAAAAGACCCTTCAATATTTCTTTTAGGGTAGGTTTAGTATTGCTGAATTCTTTTAGTTTTAGCTTATCTGAGAAATTTTTTATCTTGTCTTCTATGCTAAATGATATTCTTGCTGGATAGAGTATTCTAGTTTTCAGGTTTTCCCTTTCAGGACTTTGAATACATCACACCACTCCCTTCTGGCCTGCAAAGTTTCTGCAGAGAAATCAGTTGACAGCCTTATGGGGATTCCCTTGTAACTTACTCTTTGTTTTCTTTTGCTGCCTTTAGAATCCTATCTTTAACTTTTGCCATTTTAATTATGATGTGTCTTGCTGTGGGTCTGTTTGGGTTCATCTTGTTTGGGATCCTCTGGGTTTCCTGTACTTGAATATCTGTTTCCTTCCTTAGGTTTGGGAATTTTTCAGCCATAATTTCCCCAAATACATTTTCGATCCCCCTTTTTGTCTCTTTTCCTTCTGGAACCCCTATTATGCATAGGTGGGCATGCTTTATATTATCCCATAGATTCCATATATTGCTATCATTTTTTTTTCATTTGTCTTTCTGTCTGCTGTTCTTTGTGATTTCCATTATTCTCTCTTCCAGATCAGTTATTTGTTCTTTCATTTCATTTAGTGCTATTCATTGCTTCTAGGTTAGTTTTTATCTCGGCAATTGAATTGTCTAATTTTGATTGATTCACCTTTATAGTTCTAGTTCCTTGTTACAGTTATCTTCATTTTTATCGATAATCTCTCTTAATTACTTTAGCATTTTTATTATCTCCTTTTAATTACTTTAGCATTTTTATTATCTCCTTTTTGAACTCAGGGTCTGGTAGACTAATGAGGTCTGTTCCATTATTTTTTTATTTCAGGGGACTTCTCTTGTTCTTTTTATTAAAAGTAGTTCCTCTGCTTTTTCATTTTACTTAACTTTCTATGTCTCTATGAATTTAGGAGAAACAGTTATCTACTATGGTCTTGAAGGGGTGTTTTTATGTGGGATCATCCCTGTGAAGACTGTGCATTTCCAATAGTTTTGGTGCAAGGATTGGTTTTGGTATACATAACAGCCACGTCTTTCTTCAGAGTATGCTGGCTGTTATCCCCTTGATAAGGGGTTATGATTGATGTTGTGGTGTCTAGAGGCTGTACTGGATGTGAAGTGGGGCTTCCTCTTTGCTCTGTGGTTGTCACTACCCTATTGGGGGTGGGATCTGCTCCCCAGTTGTTGGAGTAGAAGCCCTGAAGGTTGGGTTTGATCAGGCTCCGTTGCCGTTGGGTGCATGCCTTGCACCAAAGGAGATGATTGCTGAAGCAAGTGAGGCCCATGCTGTCACAGCAGACCTGTGTGCTGCCTGTGTAGGCATCTGCATTTCCACTCAGAAGCAGCCCAAGATCGCATCCCTTTCTCTGTTGTGTTCATCCCGAATCTAGTGCAAGTCTGTGGTGTGCAATAGCCTGGGGCTGGGGTCAGGGTGTTGTGGCTGCAGGAATTGAGGTGGCTGTGCTGCCTCCTGGGATCTGGACTGCCTCTGTGGCAGTCTTCTCCCAGGACCTGTCTGCCCAAGATTAAGTTCTTAGCCACTGCAAGTTCTTGGCACCACCTGGTGCACAAGCTGACAATGTCTTCCCAGTTTCACCCACAGCCCTCAAGTGTGTGCTGACAATGGTCTCTGCAGTTCTGCCCAGATCACATTTCAGGTGCCTCAGTCTGTCTCTGTGTAGCTAGACTGAATCTTTGCCCTGATCTCGCACCAGCCTGTGGTGTGGAGTGAATAGGGCCAGGGTATTCACCTCTTTGGATTGGGAAATGTAGCAAGTTGATAGCCACCAGAGCAAGTCTCTCTCCTCCCTGATGGTTAGCACACCAGCATGTGGGCGCTCCTCGTGAGAGTCTAGGCTTCTCCAGCCCTTCTGTCTGTCTCAGCAGATTTCCCAGCAGGCAAGCGGGCTCCCCAGGGCGAGAGTCCACTCATGTGGACCTTTTCTTCCTTACAGATGTGTCCCAGGGGCACCAGTCTCCACTGGATGCCCTTTCTTTTTTGGGGCCTACCCAGTTATATGGAGATCTTTATTGCAGGTCTGGTTATATAGGAGATCTTCTGCCAGTTTTCAGTTGGTTTTGTGTGAGAATTGGTCCATATGTAGGCATATTTTTGATGTGTTTGTGGGGAAGGTGAGCTCCATGTCCTCCTACACTGCCACCTTAGTCTCCCTCCTAAATTCTTTCTATTAAACTGGTATGGTTTCAATATTTCATAAACTCTCCAAGAGAACAGAAAAAGAGGGAACAGTTTTCAACATGTTTTATGAGACTAACCTTGATATCAACACCTAAGGAAGACAATATGAATAAGAAAATTACAGGTCAATTTTACTCAAGGCAAAAATGCAAAAATTCTACACATTATAAAGCTGTTCTATATATTTTAAAAACTAGCATATATAAGAACATGAATTTTTTTTATATTACTGTTTTTTTTTAATTAATTTATTTATTTATGGCTGTGTTGGGTCTTCGTTTCTGTGCAAGGGCTTTCTCTAGTTGCGGCGAGCGGGGGCCACTCTTCATCGCGGTGCGCGGGCCTCTCACTATCGCAGCCTCTCTTCTTGCGGATCACAGGCTCCAGATGCGCAGGCTCAGTAATTGTGGCTCACGGGCCCAGTTGCTCCGCGGCATGTGGGATCTTCCCAGACCAGGGCTCAAACCCGTGTCCCCTGCATTGGCAGGGAGATTCTCAACTACTGCGCCACCAGGGAAGCCCAGAAGATGAATATTTTGTGATTAATTTGCCTTTGTCCCAGAAATACAAGGTTTGATTTTAACATGAGGAAATTTATTTTACCACATTAAGATATTAAAAGATAAAAACCATGTTATCATTTCAATAGATGCCAAAGCACTTGATAAATTGCAACATTTTTCATAACTTTAAAGAAAACTTTTAGCAAACTAGGAATACATGAGAATTTCCTTAATCTGCCAAACAGTGTCAATAAAAAATCTACAATAAATGTCATACCTAGTGCTGAAACAGTAAAAACTTCCCTTTGATATTGGAAGCAAGAAAATGTTGCCCTCTATCATCACTTCTATTCAACATTGTACTGGAGATCTTGGCCAGTGTCATGAGGCAAAGAAAAACTGTATAGTGATTATAAAAGAAGAAATAAAAGTCATTAGTTACATATAATATAATTATATATGTAGAAAATCCAAGATCATGTACAGATAAATTATTAGAATTGATAAGAACATAAAGTAATATTGATGAATACAAGCTCAACATACAAAAATCAATTTCAGTGCTTCCCTGGTGGCGCAGTGGTTGAGAGTCCGCCTGCCGATGCAGGGGACACGGGTTTGTGCCCCGGTTCGGGAAGATCCCACATGCCGCGGAGCGGCTGGTTCCGTGAGCCATGGCCGCTGAGCCTGCACATCTGGAACCTGTGCTCCACAATGGGAGAGGCCACAGCAGTGAGGGGCCCGCATACCGCAAAAAAAAAAAGAAAAAAAAATCAATTTCGTTTCTTATGCCAACAAAAAGGAGTTAGAAATGAAAGTTTAAAGAGGTATCGTTTATGATCCAGAAATATCAAGTACATAGGAATAAATCTAAAAAAAATGTGTAAGACTTCTACAAAAAAAATACTACTTAATGTAACTACAAAATGTGATGAGATAAATTGGACAAAACCTAAATAAATGGAGCATTTTTTTTCAAATTGATCTATAAAATGAATAAAATTCTAATCAAGATCCTAACTTTCTTTTTGTGGAACTTGACAAGCTGATTCTTAAAAGTACTTGGACAAAGGGCCAAGAATAGTCATGATACTCTTAAAGAAGGAAATGCAGGTGGGAGAAATTGCTTCTTGGATATCAAGCCTTATTATGAAGCTACAGTAATTAAGGTGATATGGTATTGGTACAAGAATATACAAGTAGGGACTTCCCTGGTGGCTCAGTGGTTAAGAATCTGCATGCCAATGCAGGGGACATGAGTTCAATCCCTGGTCTGGGAAGATCCCACATGCCGTGGAGCAACTAAGCCCGGGCACTGCAACTACTGAGCCTGCACTCTAGAGCCTGTGAGCCACAGCTACTGAGCCCATGTGCAACGACTACTGAAGCCTGCACACCTAGAGTCCATGCTCCACAACAAGAGAAGCCACCACAATGAGAAGCCCGTGCACCGCAACTAGAGAAAGCCCGTGTGCAGCAAGAAGACCCAATGCAGCCAAAAAAAAAGATAGAATATACAAGTAGATCAGTAGAATATATACAAGTCCCAGAAACAGACATTTGATTATGGCATATGGATACTTGATTTATGAAAAAGATGGGACTTTGGAGCATTGGGAAAAAATGGTCTTTTCAATAATGATGCTAGAGCAACTGGACAATTAGTGAACTAGAAAATATGAAAGATATATCCAGAATGTAGTAAAGAGAGATAAGTAGATGGAAAGTGTAAAGCAGCACGTGGAAAATATAATGTAATAGGCCAACATGTCTAATTAGAGTTTCGAAAGGAGAAAGTAGAGACAATGAACCAAAAGCAATATTTTAAAAAATAATGGCTATGAATGTTCCAGGACTGATGAAAAATATGAATCCACAGATCCATGATGTACAGCATATCCAAAGCAGAATAAATAAAAAGTTTTACCCTGAAACTATAGAACATTATAAACAATGAAAATATCATGAGAGCAGTCAGAGAGTAGGGAGGGGACACTTACAAAGGAATGACAAGACTTCCTAGCAACTATGGTGAAAGTCATGATCAACGTAGAAATGGGTATCTAGTCTAAATATGTTGATAATCAAAATAAATGTGAATGGAATAAATAACCAATTTGTAAAAAAACAAAACAAGAAAGAAAACCTAAGTGCTATTTATGAAAGATAACTCTAAAGCATAAAACCACAAAAAGGTTGACATTAAAAGAATGGGACCCATGCATATATGGACCTTCATCTATGACAAAGATGGCACTAAGAACAATGGGGAAAGAATAGCTTTTGATTCTGGGTCAACTGGGAATCCATATAGAAAGAAAAAGATTTTTGACCCTTATCTTGCCATCCACAAAAATCAATTTTAGGTGGACTATAGATTTAAATGTGAAAAGTAAAACAATAAGACTTCAAGTAGATGATATTAGGAGGATATCTTCATGACATTAGGATAGAGAATGAATTCTTAAGTGGACACAAAAAGCATTGTTTGTAATAGTAATGGATTGGCTATAACATAAATGTCCATAATAGTAGGCATATTAAATAAATTATATTATTTCCATGTGTAGATCTAACTTTAGTAGAACTGTAACCACACCAGACTGGACCGGGATTTAATCAATACACTTTTAGATTTTGCTTTAACTGAGTATTAAAGCTTATTTTAAAAATCTGTGTCCAAATGATCTCCACTCAAAATTTCTCAAAATGTATGGCTTATGGCTTTAACTGTAATTTCAACTATGGCTGAGTCAGAGTATTTGGGTCTAGAATTCTCTATTTCCACAATGTGTTTTGTCATATTTTAATTTTATAGTTTTTGCTTTTTGTGCCTCATTTAAGAAATTCTTAAATATTTACTTCTGGATCAGTCGGGGTCCCACAGGAAAGACATGGTCCATTCAAATTGAGTAATTTGAGGAAAATTTAACAGAGAACTTATTTTCAAAGGTGTGGGTAGAGTGTAGGGAAACCACAAAGGATAGCGTTGTACTCTAGGAGAGAGAAAGATATAGATAGATAGATGGTAGGTAGGTAGGTAGATAGGTAGGTAGATGGATGGATAGATAGATAGATAGATAGACAGATAGATAGATAGACAGTTAGATAGAAAAATAGAACCCAGATAGTGCACTGTGGAGAAAGGCCACCTGACTGGAGCTGGGCCTTTGGATGGAGGAACCAGTCAGTCTGCAGCAATGTGCTGCAGCAAGAGAGCCAAGGGAATAAATCCTCAATCTCACTCTCCTCCATTCCTCTTATCTTCTGCTGCTGTTCCCCATTTGCTGAACCCAAATGGAAGCCAAAGAGCATGAGACACACTTGATGCAGTCCATATGGTTCAGCCCCTGGGGCAGAAAGCAGAATCAGAAATTACAAAATGGCCACAAATGTTGCCTATCTCTGTATTTCCTCCAAGAGTTAGAATCAATATTTCCCCACCTCTTGTATCTCAGCTTGGCCATGTGACTTATTTTGGGCAATGGAGCATTAGCAAACATGATGCCAGCAGAGTTTTGAAAGACGTTGGGGCTTATACAACTGTCCTGTCAACAGTTATTGAGACCCTTACCTACGTGAAGTAGTCTGGGCTAGACTACTGGGTGATGAAGGACATTTAACTTGTCACCCCAGCCTTTAGCCAGCCAACACTCAGAAGCAGAGTGACCCAGCTGACTGGCAGCTGACCACAGATGTGTGAGTGAGCCCAGCCACAGTCATCAGAAGACCTGTCCAGCTGAGCCAACCCCAAGTGGCTAACCCAGAATTGTCAGCTTAATAAAGTGTTATTCAGGGAATTCCCTGGCGGTCCAGTGGTTGGGACTCCACGCTCTCACTGCCAAGGGCCCGGGTTCAATCCCTGGTCAGGGAACTAAGATCCCACAAGCTGCGTGGCATGGTCAAAAATAAATAAATAGAAGTGGTATGCAGCAAAGACTGATATAAGGTGCAGATGAAAGATACCCAGCATCTAAAACATTTTATGCTTTGCCTTTTACAGTTGGTTCTTTAATCTATATGGAAATAATTTTGTGTATGCTTTGAGGAAAAGTATCTTATTTAATTTTTTTCTCATATGTCTAGTCAATTATTTCTAACACTTTATTGAATAATAAGTCCTTTCTTCACTGATTTCTAATGTTGCCTCAATCATACTTCATATATGTGTGGAAGCTGTTTCCGGACTTTCAATTCTATTCCTTTTATCTACTTGTGTAAGTTTGCATCAATACTACATGTTTTTTTATGATTATAATTTTATAATAAAACGATATCTGGTAGAGAAAGTGCTCTCACCTTATTACCATTTTTCTTCAAAACTATAGTGGTTATTTTCAATCGTTTACATTGCCAGATCAATTTCAGGATAAGCGTGTCAAGTTCCACATAATATCTTGTATTTCAATAAGAATTGAATTTGTAAATTAATTTGGGAAAGAAGTGATGTATTTATGACGTTGAATCTTCCTATTTAATAATGTGATATAGCTCTGTTACTGTTGGGAATGATATCTGTTTCCTATGTCTTTTTTTTTAGTTTTTTGTTTGTTTGTTTGTTTGTTTGTTTGTTTGTTTTTGCGGTACGCAGGCCTCTCACTGTTGTGGCCTCTCCCGTTGCGGAGCACAGGCTCCGGACGCGCAGGCTCAGCGGCCGTGGCTCACGGGCCCAGCCGCTCCGCGGCATGTGGGATCTTCCCTGACCGGGGCACGAACCCGCATCCCCTGCATCGGTAGGCGGACTCTCAACCACTGCACCACCAGAGAAGCCCTTTTTTTCCAGTTTTTAAAATACTGGTATACAGGAACACTACTAACTTTTGTATGTTGATTTTGTATCCAGCAAGCTGACTGGGCTCTCTTATTAGTTCTAATAAATTTACACATTCTCCTGGATTTTCTACAGGGACAATATCATAAATATTGGTGTTTTTTTCTTTCTTCTTATCCAGTCCCTGACTCTTGTTTATTCTTATGGTCTTACTACACTTGTTAAGCCCTGCAACACAATGTGGAATAGGAGGAATGATAGCCGCTGTCTTATTTCTTTAATCTAATGTGGTGTATTACATTAATAGATTTTCTTTATTGAACATGTGGCATTTCTTGGATAAATCAAACTTGGTCATAATATATTACTTTTTAATTTACTTCTGAATTAAATGTAACATTTACTCAGAATTTTTAATGCCTATGTTATTAGTAATTTTGCTAGTAATTTCCCTTTTCTGTACCGTTCTTGTCCAGTTTTACTGTCAAGGTTATACTATGCTCATAAAATGAGCTGGGTAACAACCTAGTTACCTACTTCTTGAAGCATTTTATATATTATAGGAATAATCTTTTCCCTGAAGGTTCTGTAAAATTTGCTTTTTGATCTCTTATTAATTTGAGTTAATGGTTACTGGTTTGTCCAAATTTTCTTTTCCTTCTTGAGACATGTGGGGAAGTAACTGCTTTCTCCTGACTTCAAGTTTTCATGTGGAGGAAACTCTACTCATGCAATGCCCTTGGTCTTGAGCCTCATCTCCACTATATCTCCTCTTCAGAGAAGAGGAGACTTGGATGATGGATGAACTCAGGCCCTTTTGGGCTCCCTCCTTCCAGTCTTTCTGTCTGCAAGACTTGTGTTCTAGCCGGTTGTCTTCCATAGACTAAAAGGGCTGCATACCTGCTGGGGCAGCCAAGGCTGTCCATCTATGTGATGACCAAGTAATTATGTCAAATTCAGTGGCAAATTATTACAAGTTCACTTAGCTGTAGACCAAAGCCACTCTCTCTAAACTGCTTTATCAGTCATAAATGTGATGTTTTGACTTCTTTGTAGCTGGTTATATTTAATGATAAGAAACCTGGGAGGGGAAGAAAAGGTGTTATTCTTTGTCCACAATTTGCAACATCTGGTGCATTGGCTGAACACTTTGAAAAATAAATACCACTAGGGAAATTAAGGCTCTGGGGGTGGTGAGGGTTCATGGTTTACATCCTTGGAGTTTTGACCTTGGTATTTTGTAACAGCCCAGATTGTGCAGTTGGCTTTTGTGGGAATGGCTTCTTCAGGTGGCTTTAGCCCTTGTGCTTTAGTAAGCATGGCATACATGGGGTTGTGATATTGATGGGTCACCGTAGTTTATGGTAGTTTTATCCTCTGGTATTTGGTTGTTTTTCTGCAAAAGGATGTTGTTTTGTTTTTATTGTGGTAAAATATACATAAAATTTATCAGTTTAACCATTTTAAAGTGTACAGTTAGCAGCATTAGGTACATTCCCATTGCTATGTAACAAGAGGGTTGTTTTTAAAAGATACAGAATCAAGTAAGTGTTGCTCTGGTCTCCATGTGTGGGTACCTACAGATTGGCCATGAATGCTGCACCCAGTTTCAACTGGTATTGGAGGAGAAACTGAGTCAGAGATGATATCTGTGTGTGTGTGTATATATATATATATATATATATATACACACACATATACACCCACATATATACACATATTGGGAAGACAGAGCAATCCAAAGGAAGAATAGGTGCTGGAGAAGCAACTATGATGTCCGTTTCTTAGAGATAGCCAGTGATGAATATCATATATATACTTTTTTTTAAACAAAATTGAGACTGTCCATCATTGTCCAATATGGTAGCTACTAACCACATGTGGCTATTTCAATTTCAATTTAGTTAAATTACAGTTTAGCTCCTCAGTCATACTAGCCACAGTTGAAGTGCTGAGAAGCCACACTTGGCTGGTGACTACATTATTGAACGGTACAGATATGAAACATTTACATTGTCACAGAATATAAATCATAGTTAACGTACCATGGTTTGAAATCAAATATTTGAAAAGTTTATCTTTCATGCCTGAGAAATGTTCCATAGAAGGATGTACCATCAATTATTTAACCATTCTCATGTGAGCATTTTTAAGGTTGATATACACAACTAAATAACATTCTAAAAATGTATACTATATTGTCTGTCCTCATTCTCACAAGCACTGAGAGTTTCAGTTAAAAACAAATATTGCCAATTTGATAGGCAAAAATAGATCCCAATTCTGTTTTCCTAAATATTAGTAAGTTGAACAATGACCCAATGTAATTTGTTACAGAGCTGAAAGACATGGACGTTCAGGGAGCCACAGGGGCATTTTTATACCGTGCAGCATCGACAAATTGCTTCCTAGAATGTGAAAAACTGGCCACTGAACAGAGGCTAAAGCAACGTAGGACAGGATGCACACACTCTCGAAATGGGTATCCCAGGGACATAGAGAAAAGGGAAGACACGCAGAGCCGCAGGTGTTGAGGGGAAACGGGAGGAGAAAACCTGGATTTGGCTTAGAGGGCCGCAGAAGTAAGTCACAGAGCTTCGCGTCACCTGGAGTCTTTCCGCAGCGAGTGGCGGGAGGGGTCGCATCCAAGGACTCCAGCGACGGCGGCGGCCTGCTGTTCGGCTCTGACGCGAGCCTGGGCCCACGGCAGCAGTGGCCTGGCGCCTGGGCTCTGCCGCGCCCCCGCGCGTTTGTGAGCTGGCCCCCGGTCACACTAGGACACCTCGGGGGAGGCCCGGGCCTCCATTCAATTCCCCAGGAGGGACGCGCGCCGGCCTCCGCGTGCTGAGTAGAGAACGCGCGCCTGGGTCCTCGGCTTGAGGATTAGAATCTCCCAAGTAGATAAGGGTTCTGATTTAATTGGTCGGGGGTGTCCCAGGCTTCTGATTCTAAGAAGGCGCGAGGATGAAAAGCCACGGGCCAGGGCCCTTGTCCCCAGAGGTTACTACCACGCTAATCCACTCGAGTCCGACTTCACGGATAGTCATGCTCCGAGGTTTTTCTCCCGGAACCTGGTTTTCTTGGATGAAACAGCAGGCGATACAGGCGCGGTGAAAATGGCATTTAGTGACATGGAGGACGCAGCTTGTCACCGAATCAATTCATTTGGTTTAACCAAACAGCCAGTCCAACCTCTTTTGTCTCGGTTGCTCCCGGGCTATTCTTCAGGGTGGGCGAGGCTCCCAGACCACGAACCAGGCTGAAGGAGAGCAACCCGAGCTCAGGAATAACCGAGTTTATGCTGATCTCCAGGAGGTGGCGACTGCACCTGTGTTTAAAGGGATCCCCGAGACCATGAGGATTTGATTTGGAGGCGTGTCTGCCTTTGAAGTTACCAAGAAGAGTATTGGGGAATGAATGTAGGCAGGAGAGGTGGCTGAGCTTTGAGAAAGCTCTTGGGGTGAGTGTGACTTCCTTTCTCCCATCATCTAAACAACAGGAGGAGGAAAAGTTACAGGACTAATTTAGTCCTAGCCTAATATAACAAAAACACGGTATTTATCAGAAAAACAGGAATTATTTGTAGAATGTGAGGATGTAATTGAAGAACCGGATAATAGAACTTTAAGAAAAGGAAAATAGAAAACTTTAAAAGGAATTCCTTGGTTTACTAATAATGTTGCAGAGAGGGGGACCCCTTCCAGGGACCGAGAGTGGGCTCTTGTCTAACACTCGGAAATGAATTGCCCGAGGAGACACATGTGCTGACAAAGCCGGGTTTCCGGGTTGTCTCTGGCCAATCATTCTGACTCAGGGTCCTTCCTGGTGGCGCTTGCATGCTCAGCCAAGATGGATTCCAGCGAGGAGGATTCTGGGAGGCTGGTAGGACACATGGACTGACATCTCCTCTCTCCTTTTGACCTTTCCCAAATTCTTACAGTTGGTGGTAGCTTGTTAGTTCCGCGTTCCTTACCAAGAACTCCTGTTGTAAGATAACTCATGCCAGGGTGGATGGTTTCAGTCAGTGTTTCCCGTAACAATACCAATATCTAAAATGTTACAAAATTGAATATACCAAGTGTCTTATCATGATTGAAATAAAGTACTCTAAAAATGCCACTTGAATTCGTTCATATCTTTTGATGAACACCATCACATCCCTATTTCAAAGTGATGTTTAAAAGTCCTTTGAGGGCTTCCCTGGTGGCGCAGTGGTTGAGAGTCCGCCTGCCGATGCAGGGGACACGGGTTCGTGCCCCGGTCCGGGAAGATCCCACATGCCGCGGAGCGGCTGTGCCCGTGAGCCATGGCCGCTGAGCCTGCGCGCCCGGAGCCTGTTGCTCCGCAACAGGAGAGGCCACAACAGTGAGAGGCCCGCATACCGCAAAAAAAAAAAAAAAAAAAAAAAAAAAAAGTCCTTTGAGTGCTGGTTTAACAGGAAAACTATGCGTTATTATCTATAGACTCATATCAAAGGCTCACCTTTCATTTGCAAGGTCCCTGGTCTAGGCAGTTGCAAGGTCCCTGGTCTAGGCAGTTGGATGCTTCCCCTTGGCCTGGATGTTGCTGCCTTGGTGAATAGTCATGGCCCTCCTGGTTATCAGGGTGGTTGGCCCACGACTTTTCCCAGTCCTTTTCCACAGCCTTCCAACCCCTCCCGTCACCACCAAATTCAAATTTGGAATTTAAAGTTGAATGATTGCGGCTGACTTTTTAGAATTTATGAAAAGCAGTGAGGCTTCCTTCTCTATAATAATTCTACATGTGTAGCCTTTTAGCATGCTGTTTTGTGGATTGTACTTGTAATTTGTCATCTGCCTAATGAGTTAAGAACTTGGTGGTTTTTAAAATTGAGATATAATTGACATATAACATTGTTAGTTTCTGGTGTACAGAATAATGATTCAATATTTGTATATGTGCAAAATGATCACCACAGTAAGTCTAACATCTGTCAACCTACATAGTTACAAAATTTTGTTCTTGCGATGAGAACTTTTAAGATCTACTCTTTTAGCAACTTTCAAATAGTACTTATATCCCTAGGACTTTATGCTTTAACAGAAAATTTTTACCTTTTGATCCACTTCATATCTCCCCCTCCATCCCCTGCCTCTGGCAACCACCAATCTGTTCTCTAGATCTATGAGTTCAGGTTTTTTTTTTTTTTTTTGCGGTACGCGGGCCTCTCACTGTTGTGGCCTCTTCCGTTGCGGAGCACAGGCTCCGGATGCGCAGGCTCAGCGGCCATGGCTCACGGGCCCAGCTGTTCTGCGGCATGTGGGATCTTCCCGGACTGGGGCATGAACCCATGTCCCCTGCATCGGCAGGCGGACTCTCAACCACTGCGCCACCAGGGAAGCCCTGAGTTCAGGTTTTATTAGATTACACATCCTTACAAGATCATATGGCATTTGTCTTTCTCTGACTTATTTCACTTAGCATAATGCCCTCAGGGTCCATCCATGTTGTCGCAAATGGCAAGATTTTCTTTTTTATGGCCAATATTCCACTGTGTGTGTGTGTGTGTGTGTGTGTGTGTGTGTGTGAGTTTTTGGTGTCAAATTCAAAAAATCATCACAAAGACGTATGTCAAGGAGCTTACCCACTATGCTTTCATCTAGTTTTATGGTTTCAGATCTTAAAGTCTTTAATTCATTTTGAGTTAGTTTTGGTGTACAGTGTAAGATAGTGATCCAGTTTCATTGTTTTGTATATGGCTGTCCAGTTTTCCCAACGCCATTTATTGAAGAGACTATCCCTTCCGCAATGTATATTCTTGGCTCCTTTGTCATAAATTAACTGACCATATATGTGTGGGCTCATTTCTGGGCTCTCTGTTCTATTCCATTGACATATATGTCTGTTTTTATGTCCCTATCATACTGTTGGAAATACATATAATTTGCTGGTGTTCCAGAGGTCTGGTATTTGTTTAATCAAGAGCATTAGAGTACTAATTAGTATACTTACCTTCTTTACTCAGCATAAGGTAGAGGTGAAAAAAGCTTTTTAATCTTAATATTGCAATTTATATTACCTTTGGTCTTCATAATACAGGTAGTTTTCTTATCCCCCTCCTCCCGTTTCTTTTAGGGAATTTAAATACTAAGGTTCTGACTTGTGATTTAAACTCCACCTTAAAAAGCAGACTGGGATTACTTCTACCTAAGAATTGTCTCAAATTTTGTTTAGAACTTGAAAATAAGCTAAGTTTCAAAAACATTTTGTTGTGGTAACTCCTATAATAGTATTTAATCCATCTTGGAAAATGGCTATTTCTGAATCTTTCCTCATTTATACAGTAATGCAAATGAGAAGTGATATATTTACCATTTCAATGATTGATTATGACTAAGAAAGAGGGAAAAATGTAATTAACTTTATACCACATAGTGAAACCCTGCTTTTAAACTGTTATACAATATAAAACAATGAGTGGTGTGTGAATATCCATGTATTTTAAGATAGGAGGTAACTTAACAAGTAAGCCAAAGTTCAGATAAAATTAATTAAAATCCAACTTTTAACTATATACAGTAAATTATTTGTGAGTGAAGTGGCTGAAATAAATTAATCCAGATTTGGCTTTTCTTCCTCCTAGTGGTTTTATGTACGAAACTAAATTCAATATTAATTGAAAGCCAACAATTCAGAAAGGAAAAATGGTGCGTATTTGAATTAAGTGAAAAATTTATCCGTTTTTCTATCCATATATGACTTGCCATTTTAGGTTCTTTCCCTTTCATTGCCCTACTAGTATGTATTCAGTAAATACAAACAAGTGTTATCAGCATCTGTAAAATATAACTGGGAAGGCATGTTATTAAAACATAACATATTCCAAAATCAACAAACGATTCGCTGACTACTGGTTTGAGATTATACATGCATTATTTGATCATATAATTGAGTTAATGGCATTATTACATGATCCTGTAACAACTAAAGCATTTGGTATGCTCTGGTGGAGACTTGTTTTAAAAGCAGTTGCCTTAGGTATATATTATTTTTAACTGTACAATTTTCTTCCAGTTTTACAGTAATGTTAGACAACTATTACTTTTTTCCCCTGTTGAATTGCATCACATATGGTTTACTCCCTAGGCAAGTAAGGGAAATTGTGCCAGTAGAGCACTGCAAATGAGAAAGTGGGGATAGTGGGCTCATCCTTGGATTGTCCTCAATGTGGGATCATCAGGTCAAGGAGAGTAAACATTTCCCAGATGGCTTTAGCAGCAGATTAAACCAATTTTCAGTACTACCCAGAATATATTCTCATATGTTGTCTTAATCCTGTGTTGTCATTGATTTTTATTAATGTAATTAGTTGTTTTATTATTTCATACTATTTTAATAAGGTTGTTTTGCATTTTTGTTAGCAAAGATTTGTATTTTTCCACTTTTTATAGTTGTCTGCATTTCTGAACGTATAAGCTGTGAATCTTCTTTGACCACTCACTATTAGAATTTGAATACTGACTTATATTTCCATTACATCTACATATATTTTTGGTAAATTTTCAACACTTGTATAGCAAGTTGTGATTCGTTTCTTTAATGTACTTTTAAAATTTATGTAGAATCCTTTTTGATGTAGTTTTGTGAGATTTGACAAATACACCGAGTATTTGTCAATCATGATGAGGATATAGAACAGTTTTTACTCCCCCAAATTCGTTTCTGCTGATCCTTTATATCCCCACATACCCTCACCCCCATCCTTAACCTCTGATAATCATTATTTGCTTTCTGACTGTATAGTTTTGCCTTTTCCAGTATGTCATCTAAAAGGAATGCTACAGTATGTAACCTTTTGAGTCTGGCTTTCAGTTACCATAATGCATTTGAAATTCATCCATTTTGTTCATCAACAGTTTATTTTTTGTTACTGAGTAGTATTCCATTGTATGGATGTACCTGAGTTTGTTTATTCACTCACCCATTGAAGGATATTTCCAGTTTGGGGCAGTTATGAGTAATTACATTTCATTATGAATTATGAAAAAAATGAGAAATGTATGCTATAAATATTTGCATACAAATTTTTATGTGAACATAAGTTTCTGTTTCTTGGATAAATTCTTAGGAGTGGAATGACTGGGTCCTACAGTAGGTATATATTTAACTTATAAGAAACTACCAAACTGTTTTTGAAAATGGTTGTGCCATTTTGCATTGCTATTGCCATGTAGGAGTTCCAGTTGCTCTAAATTCCCTGATTCTTTTGCTTTCCTTTTTATTGTGTACATTTAAAGGCATTTTAAACACCTATTTCTCATGATACCCATTAAAAAAATCCATAAATGAATGTGCTCTAAAATATATTGGTCTGTTTTTCTCTAGTGATATTAAGGATCCCTTTATTTTTTCTTTTCTCGTTGTTTTTCTGTTTGTTTTTTGGCCACACAGTGCTGCTTGCAGGATCTTAGTTCCCCCACCAGGGATCAAACCCATGCCCCCTGCAGTGGAAGCGAGAGTCCTAACCCCTAGACCGCCAGGGAATTCCCTAAAGATTCTGTTTTTTTTTTTTTAATTTATTTATTTTTGGCCGCGTTGGGTCTTTGTTGCTGCACGCAGGTTTTCTCTAGTTGCTGCCAGCGGGGGCTACTCTTCGTTGCAGTGCGTGGGCTTCATTTTTTTTTTTTTTTAATCATGATATTGCTTATATGTGGAATCTAAAAAAAATGACACAAATGAACTTATACACAAAACAGAAATAGACCCACAGACATAGAAAACAAACTTATGGTTACCAAAGGAGAAAGGAGGGGAGGGATAAATTATGAGCCCGGGATTAACACATAAATATAAAATATAAAATAGGTAACCAACAAGCACCTTCTGTATAGTACAGGGAACTATATTCAATATCTTGTAATAACTTATAAGGGAAAAGAATCTGAAAAAGAATATACATATATATAACTGAATCACCTTGCCATACACGTGAAACCAACACAACCCTGTAAATCAACCATACCCCAATTAAAAAAAAAGAAATAGAATATTCCAGTACCCTTTTTGCACCTTGTCCCCGTCACTCCCCTCACAAGGTAACTACTGTACTCATATTTATCCCCATCAACTTGTTCGGCTGATTTTTGAACTTTATATAAACGAAATCATGCAGCACACGCATGATTGTACTGTTGATGGACATTTAGATATTTCTAGTTTGGGTCCATTATGAATCATATTGGTATAAATATTCTTTCTTGTCTCAGCCTTTAGGTTTTACTTGCCATAAAAGCTTTCTTTAAACTCCTGGCCTTAGTGATGTGGCTCCCAACCTCCCTCCAGCCCTGCCCCTACTATCCAACACAAACCCGTAAGTCATCGCTCTAACGCACAGACTTCATACTGCGGTGGCTTCTCTTGTTGCAGAGCATGGGCTCTAGGCATGTGGGCTTCAGTAGTTGTGGCGCACGGGCTTAGTTGCTCTGCGGCACGTGGTATCTTCCTGGACCAGGGCTCGAACCCGTGTCCCCTGCAGTGGTTAAGAATCTTCTGCACCACCAGGGAAGTCCCCTAAAGATTCTTTTAATACTTACTTCTGCCCATATGAAATTTATTAATATACAGTATGCAGGATGGTGCCAAGCTGTTTCTTTTCCATACTGCTATCCATGTACCTAACAAGATGCTTTGTGTGTTGCCCTACCTTTACCCATTTCTCAAATGGCATTCTTTGGCTTGCTTCTCTCTACTCTCTTCCTGGGTGACTTTAAATATGTTCCTGTAGTTTCAACTGCCACTCAAGCAGAGCCTTCTGAGCTTCAGGCCAGGGGCATCTCCACCTGCATATCCCTTAGGCACCAGGATTTCAACACATTTCTTCAAACCCTCCTCCTCCCTTCCCTATGTTAAGCATATATGGTGGTACCATTTTTCCAGTTGCCCAGGACAGAAAGAGGGAAATTATTTGTGATTCCTGTCTCTTCCTAATTCCTCATATCCAAAAGGTCACTGGTTTTGTCAAAACATTGATCCATTTCTTCCCATTGTTTTATATCTTCTTGCTCAGACCCCTTTGAGCCCTTCTGTACAGTGACCTAGGGTGATCTTTCAACACACAAATCTGAACTAGTCAAGTCCTAAATGCTCCAATGGCTCATTAGCAGGGAGCACAACATCCTTCAAGATTTGATCTTTTTTTTTTGGATAAACCTCTCAGCTACCTCTCCTTTACCTGACTAATATCTAAATTCAGAAGACAGATTGCCAGACTTTGAATTCTGATTACCACTTATTGGTTTTTGATCTTAGACAAGTAACATAACCTCTACATATAAAGTTGTACTCAGGTTATACAATATAAGAAAATGAAAACATTTACATTACTGTGTTAGGAAGTTTGGCTCCTAAGCTTTTTAAAAGATAGAAAGCAAATGTTTTCTATGTTCTTTCTATGATCTGTTTCTTCATCTGTTACATGGGAATTATAGTAACTGCCTCAAACTTATTGTTATGAGGATTAAACATATATATATATCTCTATATATAGATATATATGAATTAATATATCTAAAAGTGCTTCAGACAATGCCAGTCATATCGTATGCACTATTTTAAAGTATTAGTTATTATTATTATTTAACTAATGGGGAAGTATTTCCTGTTTATCCTTGGTGCCCTTCAAATGAATTCTGAACAACCAGCACGTCCTCTTATAATAGAAATTGGCACAATGTACTGAAATTGCTTTTCTCATCTACACCCTAAGATGTCTAAAATGTATTTCTTTGCCTGAAGCACTTTGGTTTCTAAGAACCCCCAGGGTTTACCCCTCTTTTGCTTTAGGGCCTTTTCAGTCTGCCTATCCCTGCCTCTTCAAATACCAGATATGACCATGGAGGCATTCTGGCTTTACGAATACAAATGTTAAATGGGAATCATACCATCACAGATGGATTTTTGTTGAGGAAATATTTTTTGCATGTACTCAAACCAGTTTAATTTCATGATCAGTTTCCTATACACACAGTACAGCAAAAACAATTTAAATTTTTCCCATTTTCATCTGACTGAAATTATTTCAGTAAGAAATAATTTCATTGTTTTTTTCTCTGTAAATTTTAAAGGAATTGATTAATAAATCAGTTTTCTGCACATATCAAATTCTTCCAAATTCTTAACAGTTTTTGCTACTGAATTCCTCAGGATCAAATTAAAATCTATATTTTATTTATGCAATTCTTCTATTAAATTTGGTCAAGAACTATGGGCAGTTTTACTTCATTATATATTTCTATCAAGTCTAATTTTTCTAGGGTCAAATTTTGCAATTTTTAATCTTACAAGACGTAGTTCTTCAGTAAGTTTTCCTCTTTACGATGCAGTTATCATGCACAGGGTTACCCATTCTGGCTTTATTTCTACAATGGAAATTCATTTGCTGTGATTTGGATAAACAACTGTTTGAATTCACTTCTTAGCTAAAAATTGTAATTCCTCTCATCAATTCTCCAAGACCATCCTTGAGGTCAAAATATCTCACCTCATTTCCTTTCCCCTCAACTCTCTTCACATCATTCATTCCTGCTTACTCCTCAGATTCCAGCTCAAGCAGCACTGGCTTGAGGAAGCCTCTCCTGATCTCTAAGACTAGATCAAGTTTCCCTCTTTTTGCTTAGATAGTACATTTTATTTATCTTTCATCAAAGATTTTTTTTTTTTTTTTTTTTTTTTTTTTTGTGGTATGCGGGCCTCTCACTGTTGTGGCCTCTCCCGCTGCGGAGCACAGGCTCCGGACGCGCAGGCCCAACGGCCATGGCCCACGGGCCCAGCCGCTCCGCGGCACGCGGGATCCTCCCGGACCAGGGCACGAACCCGCGTCCCCTGCATCGGCAGGCGGACTCGCAACCACTGCGCCACCAGGGAAGCCCTTTCATCAAAGATTTAAAAAAAATTTTTTTTAATTTTTTGGCTGCGTTGGGTCTTCGTTGCTGCACGCAGGCTTTCTCTAGTTGTGGAGAGTGGGGGCTACCCTTTGTTGCGGTGCGTGGGCTTCTCATTGCGGTGGCTTCTCGTTGGGGAGCACAGGCTCTAGGCATGCGAGCAGTAGCTGTGGCGCACAGGCTCAGTAGTTGTGGCACACAGGCTTAGTTGCTCCGCGGCATGTGGTATCTTCCCAGACCAGGGCTCGAACCCGTGTCCACTGCACTGGCAGGCGGATTCTTAACCGCTGTGCCACCAGGGAAATCCCTCAACACACTTCATAAATATGAGTACTTATTATCTCCCTCACTAAACTCTGATCCTTGAAGACAGGGACTTTTTCTTACCACTGGATCCCTGGCACATAAAAGGCACTCAAATTTATTGAAAGAATGATGAAAAGGAAAATAATATCTTTTATCCCCAGTGCTCATATAGTGCCTGACCAATCCTAGGCACTCATTAAAAGCTATTTGCATTTTCCCCTTATTGTTTATTTCTGGTTTGTTATGGTCTGACAATGATGAATTTTTTTTCAATACTAACTTTGAAATTGACTTCTTAATGCTATATATTTTTAAGCTTTTAATAGCCATGCTACTCCAATAATTTCCTCTTCCATTCTCTCAGGGCAGCCATACTGTACAACTCTGGCAGGGTACACTATACTCAATGGAGCAGGGAGTTGTTTGATGCAGCACTGATGCATCCTCACTTCCCTCTGTGAAAGGAAAAGCATTCAGCTATTTCCTAAAGTTAATTACAACAGCAGTTCTAAACCCTAAGCTATAAATAAAAAACACCTGGGATACTTTCACAACAGAAATGCTTGGGCCCAACCCGAAAGTTATTGAGTCATAAAGTACCAAAACTCCCCAGGTAACTGCAGAGCTAGTGTTGGGAAACACTGGGGTGGGAGCACAGGATGAGTGTAGGAGAATTGGTTAGAAATTAATCTAGATACGCAGGTTAGTGTATTCAACACTTAGGAATTGGAATTTAACTTTACATCAGTGAGGAGGGTTTTAAGAGGGTAATGAAATAATCAGATCTATGAGAAAGGTTAACTTGGCACCAGTGTGGCGGGGTTTAGAGCCTGAGTTGGGGAGGCCAGGGGAAGAAGCTACAATGAGCCCAAGAATAGACTGCGAGGACTTGAACTAGGGTGGCTGCAGTGCAAACACAGAAGAAGGGAATAGGAAAGGACTCACAAGACATTTGACAGAATTCGCTAAGTGGAATGTGTAGGGTGATTAAAGAGGGAGAAGTTATAGACCACTCCCAGATATCCAGGGTAAGTAACTGGATGCAGTTTGATGCCATTAACCAGAGAATACAAGTGTAAGGATAGAATGGAGCAGGTAGATGAAACAAATTCTGTTTCCAGCTATGATGAAAGAGACGTTCCTTGTGTAAACCATTTAGGTGGAGCTAGAATACCAAGAAATTGGAAATTAAGATCTAGAATTCAGAAGAGAGGTTGAGGCTGAAGTTTTACGTTTGGGAGTCAACAGGGTATTTGGTAACAACTGAGGCTATTGGAATGGATGAAACTGAACAGAGAACTGTCTATGTAGAGTCAAAAGTGCTTAGCACAGAATTAAAGATAAATCAGGCTTTCTCATTAAACTTACTTAACCACATAATCTTTATTTTATTTTATTTTTTAATATTTATATTTATTTGGCTGCACTGCATCTTAGCTGCAGCATGTGGGATCTTCGTTACCGCGTGCAGGATCTTTTTAGTTGCTGCATGCGGGATCTTTTAGTTGCGGCATGCGGGATCTAGTTCCCTGACCAGGGATCAAACCCGGGCCCCCTGCATTGCGAGCATGGAGTCTTAACCACTAGACCACCAGGGAAGTCCCCTTAATTTTAATAAAGCTCAGCAGACCTTTAAAAATGCAGATGTCAACGTGAAGAGTAGATGATAATATAAAAAAATTATCTGCAACCTGTATGATAATTTTAAGTATTACTACTGTTATCTCTGAACTTACTTAGAACACAACAACCTGTCAGCTTGGGAAGACTAATTTCTAAGCTTACTAAATAGCAGATTAATCAAGTTAGCTCCTAATATGATATTTTTGCTCCCCTAAATAAAACAACCAGATATTTGGTGATCTACTTCCTACAATATAAAGGCAATATAAATACATCATTGAGCCAACTCATAAAAATACATGTTCTTAACAAATGCAACTAGTAATATTCAGAGATTGTCACTTAGTCTGTGTGTCCATGTATGTTTGTGCTTATGTGCCAGGCAGTTCTGTGTAATTTACTTAACTTTAATAATACAACTTCATCATTAGGTCTGGAATTATTTCAACAGAAAATTAAGTAAAACTTAAGAAAAAATTCCCAGGCCCTGCTATTTCCAAGAGTGAATGAATTTGTCTAGAACTTGTCCCTGAAATCCTTGTTTTTAAGAGGCACTCAGGTAATTATGATGCAGGGGGTTCAAGAACTATATAATACTGTGAGAAATACTAGCTTATACCAAATAAACATTTTAACTAAGCCTTTTAAAAACATGTTGAGAAATGTTCAGAGATTACAAAAAAAAAATTTAAGTAACAGTGTTGCATATGCTTTAAGTAGAAAACACATTTTCTTTATTCAAATTATGTGATTTTCTGTACATTTTGAAATGACACACAAAGTCATAGCAAAGCTATATTTTAATTTCATCATATTCCACTCTAAATTCTGTACCATTTACCAAAAATAACTTTTTATAAAGCTTACTGTTTTGTCTAATATTATACAGACTATCAATCTACACATTTTTGTGTGTTTCTCCTAAAAATTAGATTACCTTATTAGGATATTATATAAAACTAATTGGTATATTACACACCAAACATAAGTACAGATTCTGTACAATGTAATAGTATACATATATATTACAAGAGACTAAATGCCTTGTTAAAAGTAATAGTTTAAGAAATCTTTCATGGAAAAAATCTATATCACAAAATGTGGTGGCTTAAGTATCAGTTGCTTTCCTCTCATGAATTTCTTTCGGTGGGCATTAACTGTCCATTTAGCTTCATTAGTAGTTTTACCACAAGGCCAGCCTACAAAGTAAAATACGTTGACAATAAATTTGAAACATGTAAGAATGTGTAAATGACATACATGGCAGTGGACAGACAGTTCTCTATGTATTTGAAAAGGAACTTTTCATTGTTATAAGACTACAATAAATTATTCAGATAAGTTTCTGGCTTTGCTTAGGAAAGGCCTGCCTTTTTACCTTGGTCTTAAATATGTTAACTACATGTTAGAGGTTTTCCTTAAAGTAAAATGGACTGTCATTTTAAAAAAAAAGAAATAACTTTATTAATACAGTAGAGTTTATTACTAGAAGTCCAGAATAACTGATTAGGTACTTACCTGTTTTGTATGTACTATAAAGCTCATTTTATATTCCATACTATGGATCTGAAAACATGTATCAGCATCTCCCAACTGCCACATAAAACAACCATACTTAAGACTGATGAGTAAAGCCTGCAACATAATTAGAAATCATTATATTGAAATATTTATTAAAAACAACACCCATCTTCTCTTACTATCTACACCTATCTAGACAGGTCTAAACATAGTGGTTTCGACAGTTAGAATAAAACTTGTTCAAAGTGCCCACACTAACTTCACACAGCCTGCAGTACAGAGCCACATATATGGTAGACTCTTAGAAGACTGCCTTGAGCAATAATATTCTTCTTATCAGAATGACAAATTTTTTTTTTTTTTTGCGGTACGAGGGCCTCTCACTGTTGTGGCCTCTCCCGCTGCGGAGCACAGGCTCCAGACCCGCAGGCTCAGCAGCCATGGCTCACGGGCCCAGCTGCTCCGCAGCATGTGAGATCTTCCCGGACCGGGTCACAAACCAGTGTCCCCTGCATCGGCAGGTGGGCTCTCAACCACCGCGCCACCAGGGAAACCCAACAAAATTATTTAAAGATGCCCATTCTGTGCTATGTATTTGTATATGTGTACACAGAAAGAAGTATTATTCAGCCATGAGAAATAAGGAAATCCTATCATTTGCAACAGCATGGATGGAACTGGAGGGCATTATGCTAAGTGAAATAAGCCAAAGAAAGACAAATACCATAGGATACCACTTATATGTGGAATCTAAAAAAGCCAAACTCACAGAAACAGGAAGAAGAATGGTGGTTACCAGGGGCTGGTGGGTGGTGGAAATTAAGATGTTGGTCAAAGTAGTACAAACTTTCAGTTATAAGTTCTGGGGATCTAATGTGGGGCATGATGATTATAGTTAGCAATACTGTACTATATGCTTGAAAGTTGTTAAGAGAGTAGATCTTAAATGTTCTCACCAGAAAAAAGAAACTGTAATTATGCAATGTGATAGAGGTGTTGGCTAATGCTATTGTGGTAACCGTTTTGAAACAGATAAGTGTATCAAATCAACATATTGTACACCTTAAACTTACCCAATGATGGGGGAAAAAAAAAAAAGATGCCCATTCTATCAGTGGCTTTCAAGAAAATTAAGTGTACTGCAAGTTTTTACTTTCTGCATCTTAAAAACAATTCCTTTTACTATTGATATATTCAGTACCTTTTGAATATTCATATAGTACTTTCAGATCTGAAATTTATGTAATAGGGTAACATGTCAATTTAGGCAATTTCATATCACTGAAAATAAGTATGCTGATATATTTATTGTAAATATAAGCATTATTTAAAAAATTAATAATATATCCTTCATATATTCAACGGAACTATTTAAAACCAATTACAGTACCCTATTCCTACATGTTGTAACATAATGGTATATTTAAATAGGAATCCAATATATTCTTTGGATTATTTAAAAAACAATTATCTCCTAGTAGTAACTTACATTTTCTTACCCTAAAAATATATTCTTTGTATACACATATACAAAGAAAGTGTTCATGCCATCCTTTAAAATAAGTATGTTGAGAAACATTACCTCTCTATGACTAGCAGTTCTTAACATAATGATTGTAAATAATAAACTAAGGATATGCCAGAAAGGTAATGGTTTAGGGCATTCTGAAAGGTTCTCTAAGTGAAATGTAATATAATTAATTTACATGAGTGTATACCACTTATAATGGGAAAATAATAACATCTTGCTTTAAAATAGCTATACTTATAAAATATAACTTATAGACAGGATCTACTAAAATAGCTATTTACCAAAGTACACAATGAAACACTGAGTCAAGATATCATAAAACTTTAAACTGTCTATCTTTTGGATCAGTGACTTGAAACTTCTTTAATCAAGAGACAGTAAACTGCCCATTTAATATGTCCTCAAAACAGTTTAATATACAGAAAAAAAATCTGTGGTATAGCAACTCCTCGATTACATGAAGGTCAAATGACCAACAAAAGCACTGAAGCCATAAGTTAAAAATAAAGGTTTTGTTTTTAAAGGACAGTGTGCAGGGAGAAAGGAATTCTTGAGAAATCCACAATAATGAAAACGGCTGAATGGAGTTGAAGAGCCCACATGGCTGTTTTGAGAGACCAGTCTGCTCCAGAAGGAAAAAGTAGCTCTCATTAGGAGGTAAAACCTACAAAGGGGAAGGTGTTTAGTGAAGGAAGTCAAAAAGTAAGAGAAATGACAGGGATAGTTGAGAGCAGAAAAGGGAAACCATGTAAGTCAGAAGTAGACATAGCCAACCAGGACACACAGGAGAAATAGTGATGTTGACAAGTGACCATGAACAATGGCACTATATGGGTATTTAAAGAACCAGTTTTATTTCAGAAGGGCATTATGGTCTACATAAATTGACATCAGCAAAGGGTAATCTATTGCCTGGATGTAGCAGTGGTATTAAGGCTGAAGATATATCAACAAGTACAGTTCAGTTATGAAGACTGTAATGCTTTCACTATAGTAAAACATTGAACTGTAACACTGCATTTACCTATTCGATAGTGCCTACATTTTAATTAAGTAGAAAGATAGGTCTCTGATGAGTATATGAAACTGGCTGAGCTGTATTTTCTGAGGGGCAACTTTTATTATTCCAAACAATAACAAAATATAGAAGGTAGATGTAATTGAGATTAAAAAAAACAACACAGCTGTATTCTATGGCTTTTCCTGAGATTTAATCTCTGAGGCTAATGTATCCCATTTGTAGACTTTTAAATGCAAATGAAAGTATTTTTGCAGATGAAGATGTTAATTTAAGCAAGCTTGTCATATTCAACCCTAGCAGATTTGGTCAATCTAAGACAACTGAGGACAAGCTGATTGTTCCTATCTTAGATCGTTTGAAAATGTAATTATCTTAGAGCTTTTATAGGTGCCATAAATTTATCAGTAGCTTACAGAACACAAGGTAATGATTATGTGGACAGAAAACATTGTTACCCTTGGTTTCAATCACCTTTTTATATGCCCAATGACAGCATTTCTATTTATATTTCTAGAAAAAGCATATTCTTAATAACACTATCATCCTCTGCCTGCTACTGCTATCTCACTTACTCAATTCCTGGACCAGAATATTATTCATAATATGAAATGTTATATTACTGAAACATCATTTGAATACTATATAAAACTTTTCATTGTTGCCTAAATTTGGAATGCTCCCAAAAGTCAAACATAAAATATAGTTTAGAGAAAAGGCTCAGTGTTATGCCCACAGTATCACCATCCAGTTCGATGAAGAATTTGCAGATATTTGTATAAAATGCTCTGAAATAGCAGAGGAAAAATTTCTTGAAATGACAAGGGGAATTTCTCCTTCATTTCTTTAGTACAACAGGAATAGAAAAAGTAGTTACAAGCTAATAAGAAGCAGCTTATTTTGTATGAGTAAAATAGTCTAAATAGAAAATGAAAAGCAAATGACTCCAAAGCAAGCAGATATCAGAGACTTCAAAAAATCAAGTTCCAAGTCAGTCACTGCCCTATGTCCCTGCATATTCTTTATCTCCATTCACAGGCATTTCTAACAGTATGGGAAAATAACTGTTGCCCATAATGATGATCCTGAGTTATCAGGAAATAACTAAACTACAATTGGGATACTTTCAGAAGGTATGTGATTACATAATAAAGACTTACAAAAATGATGAAAAAAGTTAGGTTCACGATGAAATTCCCTAATCTAAAACGCCTTTTAAAAATGCGTAAGCTCAGTTACTTAAGCTGATTTGGAAAATAGTCTATTCGTGACATATCTGAATGAACAAAATAGATTTTTATCTGCTTCCTATTACTAACTAGAAAGCTGTTTATCTTGTGAAATGTGTTAAATATGCTAAAAGTAATTGATAACCCCATATTTATATTATCATGACTTTGATTAGAAAAAGGGGCACAATACAGTAATAAGCCTCTGATTGAAAAGCTCTGAAGTAGGGGCGGCCAGATCAAGATGGTGGAATAGTGGGGCTTCCCTGGTGGTGCAGTGGTTGAGAGTCCACCTGACGATGCAGGGGATGCGGGTTCGTGCCCCGGTCTGGGAAGATCCCACATGCCTGTGCTCCGCAGCGGGAGAGGCCACAACAGTGAGAGGCCCGCGTACCGCAAAAAAAAAAAAAAAAAAAAGATGGTGGAAAAGAAAACCTCTGAACAGTTCTAACAGGTATTCACAGTCCCATCCACACTTCATCTTGCCCCCCAAAATGTTCTTATAACTTATTCTAATTTGCAAAATGAACCACTTGTGTCAGGTATTATATTTCCTTTTTTAAATCTGTATTTTTTTCATTTAAATCTAATTTTTAGAATAGGTAATACATTCACAGTTAAAAAAAATTTTTTTAAGTTGCAAAATGCTATATAATGAAAAGTCTCCCTTCTACTCTTATTCCCAGTTACATGGTTCCCCCCCTCTAAAGGCTTTAGGAGACATTTTATGCATACAAAAGCAATACTTATGCAAATATAGTATTCACTTCCCCCCATTTTTTGAGGTATAATTGACATATAACATTATATTAGTTTCAGGTATACAACATAATGATTCAATATTTATATATATTGCAAAATGATCACCACAATAAGTATCGTTAACATCCATCACCATACATAGTTACAACTTTCTTTTTCTTGTGATGAGGAATTTTAAGATCTATTCCCTTAGCAACTTTCAAATATGCAATACAGTATTATTAACTATGGTCACCATGCTCTATACTACATCCCCATGACTTATTTATTTTACAGCTGGAAGTTTGTACCTTTTGACCCCCTTTACCCATTTTGCCCATCTCCCAACTCCCTGCCTTTGGCAACCACCAGTCTGTTCTTTGTATCTATGAGCTTGTTTTTTTTTTTTAAACAAGATTCCACATATAAATAGTGAGATCATATAGTATTTATCTTTGTCTGACTTATTTCACTAGGCATAATGCCCTCAAGGTCCATCCATGTTGTTGCAGATCAAAGACTTCATTCTTTTTAATGGCTGATTAATATTCCATTGTATATATTTATTTACACATTTTCTTTAGCCATTCATCCACTGATGGACACTTAGGTTGTTTATCTTGGCCATTGTAAATAATGTTTCAATGAACAGGGATGTGCATATATCTTTTTGTGTTAGTGTTTCTGTTTTCTTCGGATAAATACCCATTTCCACCCATTTTTACATGAATGGTAGCATATTACATATGGTTCAGCACCAAATATATCTTAGAGATCATTCCACAGAAAAATATTCTTCATTCTTTTATATGGCTGCAAGGTATTTCAATGTTACAATTAATATGTTAACTACCTATTGATAATCATTTCGTTTTCACCCCGCTACCCTTTGCTATTATAAATGAATGAAATTGGTCATGTAGGCTAGTACTGTTATTTTAGATATTACATAATGTGACTGGTCAAAAACAGCTGAAAAGATAAAAATCTACCTTAGTTTCCATATTGAGAAGATGAAGTCCTTTTATATTCACACCTACATATACAGGGATAACTTTATGATTACTGGGGCTTGCCTTTGTAAATATCTGTCCAATGAAAAAAGCTGCTCCATATGTAGGAATTTCCCAACAATTCTGTAAGAACATGCGCTGTAGGTGATGCATTTCTTTACTGACACCTTCACTTGTACTAAGATTCTAAAAACAAAGTAAAATAAACAGATGTGAAAGGAGAATGTACCTTTGATAATCCAAACAGGTCAACTAAACAGTTTCTAAAATCAAGGCTATCCCAAAGACAAATAAAATTGTGTGACATTATCCCAAAGGCAGTTTTTCTTTTGAGATCTTATATTAAAAAAAAAGAAATATCAAGGTCTAAAAATAATGTTTATCTATTCTATTACATTTTTAAGTGCCTCATGGATAGAGATAGTGTATTATCTCATGTTTTTTTAATCTCTAGCACTTACCACAGTATCCAGCATACAGACGGTATTCACTAAAAGATTCTACATTATTAAAAATAAAACTATTTTGCTCCTTTTCCTTTCAGGCATGTGAACTATAAGATTCTTATTTAATTTCAAGAATAAAATGTAATGTACCTATGTTTAAAACATATTAATAATACTAACAAAATTTTAACTAGGCTATAAAATGTCTTTTTATTTCTATTTAATAGCTTACCTTGTATTCATGAAGTATTCGGTTTGTCCAGTGAGGTGCCTTACTTTTCAATTTGGTAATAGGTACAATGGATTTTAGATTTTCTTCACTGTAAGCAAATACACCAACATCTTTTAAATAAATCATCTTTAGTAGCTACAGTAATATAATCATTTACATGTAAATGGCTTTAATTAATATGATTTTTGAGCTGAAAAATATTATATTGTAACATATCAGAGAACTCTCAACATTTTAAGCAAAAAGTCACGATCCTAATATTGCTCAATTTAGAGAAATGTTTCTTCTTTCAGTAGCCACAAAATATTTTTGAATATTGAAAACTACAATAAACAAACTTTAGATGTGCTAAAACCTCAATGTTTTCTCTCAACATGAAACATGAACTAGTTTTTGTGGTGGTATATGGTGAAATGCATCTGCCTTGTAACATTTTTTCTACTAATCCAAGTCAGGTTTTAGTGAACTTATTTAAACATACAGTAAAGAAAGATAAAGCTAACAAGTATAAGGCACATCAAACTATATTCAAATATAAGAAAAAGAACTTTGGAGAGAGTGTAACGTAAAGAATGCTTTACTTTTTTTTTTTTTTCTCATTCCATGCCTTATATTATTTAATTCCAAACCAACGTCTAAATAGTTCTTAGTAACGTAATATTTCTAAATTTTCTTGGTTAAACTGAACCTTGGGTATAGCACAAGACCATGAATTGTATTAAATACTTACTTTAGGAAACCTTGCTTGTGTTTCTTACTCTCATAATTTCCATAAACTATCTGCAACAGTAGACTTGCCAATGTTATCAGTTTAGCATCAGGAGCCGTATAAAAGCCCTTCAATAAATTATATCTGGCTTCATCAAAGAGAATAAGAATAGCTAATGGGTCTTCAATCTTAAAAGAAAAAGTATAATTTGGTTATTAGGTCACAATTTCCTGTTATAAATGTACAACTTGCCACTATCTAATATGAAAAAGCAAAAGCTATGTAATTTCATATAAATAAGCTGTTACTGCTTTAGAGCAGAGGTTGACAATTTTTTTCTATTAAAGCCCAGATAGTAATATTTTAAGCTTTGTGAGTCAGATAGTCTGTTAGAATGACTCAACTCTGCCATTGTAGCACAATAGCAGCTATAGACAATACATCTACAAATGTTGGAGTTCTACTAAAACTTTTTATATTGATTCTGAAATTTGAATTTCATGAAATGTTCACATGACATGAAATATTCTTTTGAATTTTTTTCAACCATTAATAGCTTGCAGGATATACAAAAGTAGGCAACAGGTCAGATACAGCAATAGGCCATAGGTTGCTAACCTCTGATTCACAGTTCAATAAAATTATCATCAGTTTATGGATATGAGTGTGTATAACTTATAGTACAATTTTACTTAAATTCTTTATATTCCTCAAACATTCTTCTACAGTCTGTGCTTCACCCAATACAGTAATGAACCTCAAAGAAGATAAAAGGAAGTATTAACTCCCAGAAGGACACATGAAGTTTGAAAAAACTTAACATTTTTTGACTAAAAAATATTCAGTACTTTGCACTTTCAAATAACACTAAAGGAGAGCATACTTTTTTAAGTTTTGAAAACTTTAAAGTTTCACTTTATCTGATAAGATTAGCAAACATTGAAAAATGCCAGCCTAAAGAATACATTTCTACTTGGAAATAATCACCAATTATAGAGATTCTGAATGAATACTTAGTATGTTTCCAAATATGATTCAAAATGACCCAAATTCCTTATGGCAAAAGAAATGTTGTCATACTAACTAAAATAATATAATACTCCATATATTGATAATATTAAAAAAACTGAAACAGAATTTCATGGGGAAAAAAAGATAAGGGGATTGCTCTAGATTAAAGGAGACTTAAAGAGACAGTAATCAAATGCAAAGCATGAACGCTGACTAGCTCCTTCAGTTGGGAGTTAAAAGAGACTGAAAAATTGGGGGGAAATCTGAATATGGGTCTGATATTAGAGGTTATTATGGAAACATTAATTTTATTAGGGTGAAAGTGGTACTGTAGTAGGTACATCCTTGTTCTTAGAAGATGCATGTTAAAATATTTAGGGATGAAGTGCCAGGATGTCTGCAACTCAATTTTAAATGGTTCACAACCAAAAGAGAGGAAAGATGAAACAAATGTAGCAAAATGTTAACAATTAGTGAATTTAATGAATGGTATATGACGGTATGAAGTTTATTACTTTTTCAACTTTCCTATGGGTTTTTAATTTCTCAAAAAAATTGTTGGGAAAAAATGAAAGAAAACATTTTTCTAATAAAAATTGACTTAAAGAATTTGAAGAGTTTGAATAGAGAATAATTATAATTCCTAATAGTGTGTTCAGTGACTATTAGTCAACAATTGTTCTTTTTAAATGAAAGCAGGCTCTTTTCATCCTAAAAGAATAATCCTAACCAAAAAAATACAATTCTTCTATTTTTCAGGTGGTAAAAAAAGGAATTTTTCAATGAGTGAAAAAGAACGCAACCACTTTATCAGATGATCGTGATATTCTGATTCACCTTAAGTACTCACTAAGCCTTGCTTCTTTTCACTTGAACCTACTTTGTATTATTTGTAACATAATATGCAATTAATTAATATCCAAGTATTATCATTATTGCTCTTTCTCTACCAGCCAACTTTAAAAATTTTACTTAGAGAGAAAGAAGACAGGCTGAGTATATTTAGATTATTTGCAAATTTCATACATCTATTACATTTTAAGAACTGCTAACAAAGTTTGCCATTTTAACTATTTTTAACTGTAGAATTTAGTGGCATTAATTACATTCACAATGTTGTGAATCATCACAACTATTTCCATATTTTCATTGACTAAACAGAAACTCTGTAACCATTAAGTCCTCATTCTCTCCCCCATCACACTAATATACTTTCTGTTTATGGTATCTATTCTAGATATTTATTTAAGATAAGTAGAATCAAACAGTATTTGTCCTTTTGTGTATGGCTTATTTCACCTAGCATGTTTTCAAGGTTCATCCATGTTACGACATGTATCAAAACTTCATTCCTTTTTATGGCTGAATAATACTCCATTTTCTTCATCCATTTATCTGTTGATGAACACTTAGCTTGTGTCCACCTTTTTGGTTATTATGAATAATGCTGTTAAGAATGCTGGAATACAAGTATCTGTTTGAGTTCTTGTTTCCTTTAAGTATATACCTAGGAGTGGAATTGCTGGATCAAATGATAATTCTATGCTTAGTTTTTGGAAGAACCACTCAACTATTTTCCACAGCAGCTGCACCATTTTACACTCCTACCTACAACATACAAGGGTTCCAATTTCTCTATGTCTTCATCAAAACTCAACATCTTCTTTTATAAATTTTTATTATTACAACCATCCTAGTAGGTGTGAAGTGGTTTCTCATTGTGTTTTGATTTGCATTTCCTTAATGACTGATAATGCTGAGCGTCTTTGCATGTGCTTGTTGGCCACTTATATAACTTTACTGGAGAAATGCTATTTAAGTCCTTTACCCAATTTAATTGGGTTGTCTTTTCGTTGTGGAGTTGTAGTTCTTTTAATATTCTGGATAGTAAACACTTATCAGATTTATGATTTGCAAATATTTTCTTGCATTCTCTAGCTTGTCTTTTTCTTGACAATGTCCTTTGATTTACAAATGCTTTTAATTTTGATGAAGTCTCATTTATCAATTTTTTTCTTTTGTTACTCATGTTTTTGGTGTCATATCTAAAACTCCAAGGCCAAATCTAAGGTCATGAAGACTACCCATATATTTTGTCCTAAGAGTTTTATGGTTTTGGCTTTTATATTTAGGTTATTGATACACTGAGTCAATTTCTGATGTGGTGTGAGATCAGGGTCTAATTTTATACTTTTCGCATATGAATTTCCAGTTGTCCAAGCATCATCTGTTGAAGAGGCTATGTTTTCTTCATTGGATGCATTTGGCATCCTTGTCAAAAAGCAGTTGGCATGGATATATGGGGTTACTTCAGGACTCTCAATTCTATTCCACTAGTCTATGTCTATCCTTATACCAGTACCACATTGTTTGGATTATTGTAGCTTTGTACTAAGAAGTTTGGAAATGTGAATCCCACAACTTTATTCTTCTTTTTCAAGAATGTTTTCGCTATTCAAGGCCCTTTGCAATGAATTTGGGGATTGCCTTTCCCATTCCTGTAAAAACGTCTGTTGTTAGGGAATTGTGTTGAATTGGTAGATCACTTTGCTTGTATTGATGTCTTAAAAATATTAAGTCTTCTTATCCTTGAACATGGGATGTCTTTCTAGTTACTTATGTCTTCTTTATTTCAGCAATGTTTTTGTAGTTTTCAGTGTACGAGTTTTGCAGCTCTCTTGCTAAATTTATTCCTAGGTATTTTATTCTTTCAGAAGTTATTTTAATGGAGTTTTTAGTTTCCTTTTTTTGGGGGGGGGAGTGTCTGTGGCTGGTTATAGAAACAACTGATTTTCGTGTGTTGAGCTTGTACCCTACAACTTTGCTGAATCCATTTACTAGCCCTAGTAGCTTTTGTGTAGATTCTTTGGAATTTCCTATATACAGGATAATGTCATTTGTGATCAACAGAGACAGTTTTACTTTTTCCTTTCCAATCTGGATGCCTTTTTTTTTCTTTTCTTTCTTTCCTTTTTTTTGGGCGGTGGTGGTTGGGGGAGTGTGGCTCATTGCTTTGGTTAGAACTTCTAGCTCTTTGTTAAACAGCAGTAGTGAAAGCAGGTATCCTTGTCTTGTTCTTAGGAGGAGTTTTCAGTCTTTCACCACTGAGTATGTTAACTGTGGGTTTTTCATAAATGCCATTTATTACACTGAGGAAGTTCCCATCTATCCTAGTTTTCTGAGAGTTTTACCATGAAAGGCTACTGGATTTTGTCAAATGACTTTTTTACCTTTAGTTTGATAACAGAAGAGGGACAATATGAATAGTCAGGCATAAAACATTTACCAAGTTTGGACAAGGTCACTGAAATTTTCATGTGCTAAAATTTGTTTAACCTTGTCTGTTTAATATTTTCTTGAATAAAGAATCTGGAAATTGTGTATTTTTTCTTCACCAAATTTATGAGAGCCTGGAAATTTTCTTTTTCCCCCAGTTTTCACAGCTACCACTGTATTTAGATTATCACCTAGTTTAACTTGTAACATCTCCCTTAGGTTTCTTCCTTGTCCAGTCGTCCCTCAGATGACATTATTTCACTTCTCCTCTAAAATTTACAGTAATTCAAATCCAAACATAATTGTTTGGGACAGACCTTTTTTTAATCAAATGTAAATTCCATTCTCATTTTTTACTATCTATATAGTTCTCTGTTGAGTCAAAAACAGCTATTTACCGACTGTTGAGAATAACTTTTTAATGTCCCCTTTGTAAATATAATCTTCTCTATCCAGAATGTTTTTTCTGTTCTCCCCTTACACCAATGCATCTCTTTGCTCCTTTGAAACTTATGCAACTGATTAGCCCTTTATTAAGTTTATCTGACACTGTACTCCCTTTCTAACTACTCTAAAATTTTTTTCTACTCTAAAATCTTTCTCCCATCTGGCTGGTAATTCTCTTTAGGATGGATTCTCTGTTTCTTTTGTATTCTAAGACAATGGAGGTGGGGAAATGGAAAAACCAACCAGGGGCTTTGTAAGTAGATTGACTCAAACTCTACCACTTAAAACAGGGATGTAAGGATTGAACAGAAAAACAGAAATAAAACCTCCTGTAAAGGAAGAGTACAATTTTTGCCTCTAGTGCTTAAAACAGGAACTCAGTAGATTCTGAACATTTAAATGACTGTAAAAAAGATTTCTGAGCAAACCTTTTTCTCAACTTCCAAAGGAAGTCTCACATCTCTTCTTAGGAAAAGCTGTGGTGTCTCCCTTTGGGGATCCAAATTAGTCAATTCAGCAAGTATTTCTGGCCAGTCACGAACATGTTGCAATGGTTTATGATAAGGCTTGAGTTGAAGGCCTGAAAAACATCTTTCCTTTTATAAATGATAATGTAAAAATGAACCAATTATATCAACACATAGAAACTTTTTATCAAACTCTCTGTACCTAAGTACTGAACACACACAAATTATAGGTCTAAATTTAAATCAATATTGACTTTAATCAACATTACTACCCAATTTGAAGTTAATTGTTTATTAAGAATATAAGAATTATGAAACTAAATCTGAAAATGAATAAAATTTATCAAATATATTTAAGATCCTTAATTCCATGATAGCCTATTTAATGAGAAAATCAGTAGAATTTGGTGTTTAAAAAAATACAATTAAATCACTAGATAACCAATCACAACCACCTCAATGAAATCCCTTATGTATCTGCAATACTTTGTTTGAGAGATAAATCTATAATGACATTGGGTCGAGTTTAAATAACAAAGATCTGATAGAAAACCAATATACAGAAAAAGAAAATCTGTATTATTCTGAGATGAGGTGAGCACTGAAAATAAAGGCAAGTTGGATGAGCACTACGTTTAACAGCATTCAAATCAAATTCACTGCCAAAGAAAAATGTTTTGGTTTTTATCATTTCAAACATTGTACGCGGGCTTCCCTGGTGGCACAGTGGTTGAGAGTACGCCTGCCGATGCAGGGGACGCGGGTTCGTGCCCCGGTCCGGGAGGATCCCACATGCTGCGGAGCGGCCGGGCCCGTGAGCCATGGCCGCTGAGCCTGCGCGTCCGGAGCCTGTGCTCTGCAGCGGGAGAGGCCACAACAGTGAGAGGCCCGCGAACCGCAAAAAAAAAAAAAAAAAAAAAAACCCCATTGTATGAACAAAGAGGGGCCAGGAGGAAGCAGAGGCTTATGTGTTTCAGCAGTCTGAACATAAACAATCTGTATGAAAGAGAAGAACACTGTCTCATTTGAAAATTTAAAAGTCAATAATAATTGATGCTATACTTAAGTTTACCAACCCTCTCAAAAAGGAATAATCAGGTTTATACAACAGAATAACAAATTTCTTACTGAGATTTTCTGAACAGATCCAAATAGTGAAATATTGCTGTGTTTCTTGAGAGAGACGCATTCCTTCCATTATCTGCTGCACTGAGGTATTATTTCCATGCTTCAGTTCTACAGAACGGTATGATCCATCCATTCTGTATATTCGAACTTTTTCATACTAGGACAAAGAATGATAATAAATTATGCAACCTGGTTATAAATTATACATCCCAATACAATAAAATGCTTTAATTTCAACTTCATCTGCTTAAAAACAACTTCAAGTGAGAATCTTCTGGCAGTATTTTATTTATTTATTTTTGCCTTGCCATGTGGCTTGCGGGATCTTACTTCACCAACTAGGGATTGAACCTGCACCCCCCCTGCAGTGGAAGCACAGAGTCCTAACCACTGGACCTTCTAGCGATATTAAAAAAAATTTTTTTTTCATTATTTATATTTTCTAACATGTTTTCCTCTGAATATTCCATGGTCAAATAAGTTTGAGAAACTAAGGCAAATGGGTTTTTAAAAAATATTCAACTTCAAAATCTTCTGAAAGGATATTTTAAAGCCATTAATGTACAATGTAAACATCAAATGGGGGATATAGACTTGGTTAACTAAATCTGGTGTTAGTCAAGTACCTCGTGAGTTTAGTGAGCCACAAATTAGAATGTAGAAATGTGTACCAGCAATAATTTGTCCTAAGAGGAATCTGTGATAGAAGACTTTGCAGATAAAAGTTATGAAACAATGGACCATGAGCCAGTTTCTTTCCTCCTGTTCAGAAAATCCCAGAGAGAAATGATATTCTCAATACATTTTTATTGTTATAGGAAGTAACTGATGCCACCAAACAACTTCCAGGACAGTTCATTTTAGATAAAAGTACTTAATTCCTTTTATACATTCAGATATAAAAATTATATAAGAAATAAAAATGTGGTTTTTTACAAAATCTATTTATTCATTTTTGGCTGTGTTGGGTCTTTGTTGCTGCACACGGGCTTTCTCTAGTTGTGGAAAGAGGGGGTTACTCTTCATTGCAGTACACGGGCTTCAGCAGTTGTGGCTCGCGGGGTCTAGAGCACAGCCTCAGTAGCTGTGGCGCATGGGCTTAGTTGCTCCACAGCATGTGGGATCTTCCTGGATCAGGGCTCAAACCCGTGTCCCCCTGCATTGGCAGGCAGATTCTTAACCACTGTGCCGCCAGGGAAGTCCCTAAAAATGTGTTTTAACTATACAAATAGAAAACAAATTGCAACGAAGTATAACATAAAGGTGCCTGTACTGCTTATCTATTTCTTTGCTTTTGTCCTGTACTCAGGGAATAGTGTTTTGACAAAAATGTGTATGAATGTGTGTAATTTTCCTTAAAGGCAGAGGTCATTTACTGAATAAATAAAGAATATGTATTCTTGGGCTTCCCTGGTGGCGCAGTGGTTGAGAGTCCGCCTGCCAATGCAGGGGACACGGGTTCGTGCCCCAGTCCGGGAAGATCCCACATGCCCGCGGAGCGGGTAGGCCCGTGAGCCACGGCCGCTGAGCCTGCGCGTCCAGAGCCTGTGCTCCGCAACGGGAGAGGCCACAACAGTGACAGGCCCGCGTACGGCAAAAAAAAAAAAAAAAAGAATATGTATTCTTTATCACATCACTTTCAGCATTTTATGGTGTTAAATTTACAAAAATATTCAACAAATACTCATTGCCTACTTAATAGAAATGTCTGGAAAGGCTCAAACATATGGGTTATACCTGTTGGTATAAAACTTTTATCCTTTATCAGTTGGTATAAATCCTTTTATCTGGTTTTCAAGTTTCCAAACAATTTTTAAACTGGTAACAGTTTTAACATCACTATAACTTTCAGGCATAACTGAGTTTTTTCTAATTGTTAATTCTTCTCTATTTTAATGTCACTGCTAATTATTTTGTACGTAAGTAGGGGGAAAGGCCAGGTTGAACTGGCAGAATAAAAGACTTAGAAATCTCCTATTTTAACCCATTCATTATCTTGAGGAGGAAGATGAATCTGTAATAGATGACAACTTGCCGAAACTAAATTACCAAATGATGTGTAATTATTATTGGGTTGGCCAGAAAGTTCGTTCAGGTTTTTCATACGTTATGGAAAAACCCGAACAAACTTTTTGGCCAGCCCAATATTTACAAATATATTACTTAGAAGGCCTAAGTAGAGAGAGATGCTCCAATGAATAGGTTAAAATTTGTAATCAGCATACCAAGTATACAGATTACACTGGAAATTAATTTTAACTGATCAAAAGATTTATTTATGCAGTTTTATTTTGATATGCAAGAATAAATGTCCAAATGTTAGGGATGATAACAAATTTAATACCTATGAAGTCTAACCATGAGGTTTTATAAAAGCAGGAAAGAAGCCATCCATACATTTATATCCTTCCACCCTTGACACAAATCCTCAAATTACTTATCAATTTAAATACAATGCTTGGCTCTAATTAGTATTTATGAAGATAATTCTTACTGGTTTGTTAATGGCTTCCTTCAACAATTTTGCAGCTTCTTCCCAATTATTTTGTTTGTTTTCTTCACAAATATTTAAAGGAGATCTTCCTTGTTGGTCTGTTATGTGCTAGAAATGTGGGGGGAAAAGAAAAGGTTAAAGATAAAAGGCATTACAAATGTACAAATAAGGGAAAATATCACAGTTTCATTACGAAACTATTGTCAAGTGTTAAGTACGTATTAAGCAAACTTAGTGCATGCTATACTTAAACATGAACTGCCAAAGATGACTCAAAGCACTAATCAATGTGATTATTGTTTTTCAAAAGTTCTGATTATAGGGCTTCCCTGGTGGCGCAGTGGTTGGGAGTCCGCCTGCCGATGCGGGGGACGTGGGTTTGTGCCCCGGTCTGGGAGGATCCCACATGCCGCGAAGCGGCTGGGCCCGTGAGCCATGGCCGCTGAGCCTGTGCGTCCGGAGCCTGTGCTCCGCAGTGGGGGAGGCCACAGCACTGAGAGGCCCGCGCACCACCCCCCCCAAAAAAGTTCTGATTATAGTAACAACAAAGGTTTTGTTAAAGCTTTTTTAAAAAAAATTTATTTATTTATTTATTTATTTTTGGCTGCGCTGGGTCTTTGTTGCTGTGCACGGGCTTTCTCTAGCTGGGGCGAGTGGGGGCTACTTCGTTGTGGTGTGTGGGCTTCCCACTGTGGTGGCCTTTCTTGTTGTAGAGCACGGGCTCTAGGTGTGTGTGCTCAGTAGCTGTGGCTCGCAGGCTCTAGAGCACAAGTTCAGTAGTTGTGGTGAATGGGCTTAGCTGCTCCGCGGCATGTGGGATCTTCCCGGACCAGGGCTCAAACCCCCGTCCCCTGCATTGGCAGGTGGATTCTGAACCACTGCACCACCAGGGAAGCCCCAAAATACTTGTTAATACAAATTCCAAAATATCCTTTTCCTTCTTAAAGGTATTTTTGAGAAAATACACTATAAAGTGAAAAGAGGTTAAATTTTATGTAACATTCTGTAGATGCATGGCAGTGATGGTTCCAAAACAATGTAAATGTACTTATTGCCGATGTACATCTAAAAATGGCTAAAATGGTAAATTTTATGTGAGACGTATTTTATTATAATCTAAAAAAGCATGTACAAAAGCAAAGTGTATACATAAATATTACTTATTCTATATAGTAAGTGAAATTTGTTTTTATTTTTCAGCTGACCTCTCAAGTGTATAACTTAACATTTTAGTGTCATTGTTATTCACTGTTTGATCATTAAAAAAAAAAAAAAAAAGCCTGGAAAATAACTTACTCTGTCAACTTCTGGATGGTTTAGGAGAATCTGTACTATTTCAGCATGTCCTCCTCCAGCAGCAAAATGAAGAGGAGAACTAAGTTGTCCATTTAAAAGGTTTGGATTGCACTTTCCTTTCTCTAACAATATGCGAGTGGCTTCAACTTTTCCATACCTATAAAAAAATAAAACACCTAAAAAGTCACCTGAAATGTTTGAAAAATCCAAATTTTAGACAATATCTAAGATTTTTCTAGGGCAGAGAACAAGCAATGAAGACACAGATGTAATGTTTTCAGTGCTTAGGGATTTCTTATGAATTACTCTGATTCAGTTCAACTGTTTCTATTTCTGATCAACTGGGAGAAAATATAACCTCACATACAAGATAGAGTAGATGACAGAGAATCACTATCACACAAAATACAATACAAAAATTATAAATTAGGGAGATAAAATTTTTAGCCAAAATTCTTTTCAGAAGCAGAAAGTAACCCATAAATTTAATGCTTTTTACTCAGCCCTGCCTTTGATTTACAAAATAGGCCCAAAGATGTAATTCTCCACATAGCTGCTGTATGAGGCAATGTGGGAGACACAAAGATATGTTACAATGAACCGTCTCTGCTCTGGTAAAGGCTTATAATGTAATTAGAGAGGAAAACAAAAACATGAGATAAGTTACATAACACTGTAAAATTTAAGCAACAGTTGAGGAGAACAATCAAAAAATATATATTTGTCAAATCATAATAGTATATAATTAATGCTTTAAAAAATGTCGGAAAACGAAGATAAGATTTCAGTCTCAGTTCTGAAAAGTGTTCTGATAGAAGAATAATTTGAACTGGATTTTAAATAGGAAGAAGCTGAAGAGATGCTGAAGAGAAGTAAATATTCTAGATAGTGGGAAAAAGAGTACAAGGAATGTGCGAGACATAGTGAGTCCACCATTTGGTTATAAAGACTTATATAAGGTCGCAATCTAATGCAATGGTGGAAAGGTAATTCATTTTTTGGAAATAAATGGGTAGAAGGGGAAAGGAAATTTGCTTTTAAATATGGTGCATTTGAGGGGAAAATAGCACATCTTTAGAACTAATACGGTTTGCTGTCAACTTTCTTCCCCTTCACATACCCTATGGTTTTCCTACACCCTGAACCTGCTAATTTAATTGTATCCTAGCCTTCTTATTCATGACTATTTTGCTCATGTTCTTAGCTATTCTTGAGATGTCCTTTTCCCCCTCCTGACTTTGTTTAGGTTAAGTTCTATTATTTCTCTGAAACAGTTTAAAATCTACCTCCTCTATATTCCCACTACATTTTACCACTTCAGTTTTTAACCTCATTTTATCTACTTTTATAGGGGACCAAAATGTATATATACATTTCTATCAGCCTGGAAGCTCCTTGAAGGTTATGTCTTTGCATTCTCCAAACTGCCTTATGTATATAAAAAAAAAAGAAAAAAAAAAGAGTGACTAAATTGTTCAGTTGGCAATTGAAAATGCAGACTTGGTACTCAGGAGGAAGGCAAAGGCTTGAGATATCTAAGAATATGCAAATTCATCCAACTGAGAGGAATTACTGTTAAGGCTGGGAGGAATGGATGAAATCTTTCTGAGAGAATTTTGAGAAAGATGAACATTTTAGAACAATGAAATGCATCTTGAAAAACACTTTCAGGATAGGAAAAGATACTAGGGGAGCAATTCAAGAAGTAATAATAAAAATAATTAATATAAACCTATTCTGTATGATTCTTTAAAGTTTTCAAGGTACTTCCTTATATAATTACTTAATATAATCTTCACAGCAAATTACGATGCAGGCAGAGATATTTCTAGTGCACAGATGAAAAAAATGAAGCTTGTACCAGTTAAGTAACTTGCCCAAGGTCTCATGGTTACCAGCCAGTTAGAATCCAGTTTTCTGAATCGTGGTATAGCTGTTTCCATACTATAAACACATGCTTGGGTCACAGAATGGAGACCCGTATTTCAATAATAATAATAATGGTATCAGTTATATCTTGCATTTGTACTGACCTTTACTATAGCTCCATTATAGCTGTCCTTTCAACTGCAATTTGTTCCTTGAACAAAGGGGTGGTCAACAGCATTTAATGCAGCAGAGCAGGGAAAGAGATTAAAAACTCAGAAAAGGTTAAGAAGGTTCATGAAGAGTGAAAAAGAGAAAGCAGTGTGTGTGGCCCCCTTACCATTGAAGTCTGGCTATGAAAGGAAGGGAATAAACAGGATAGTGGCCAGAAGAGGCAGCAGGTTCAAATTAAGGTTCTTTTTCAAGGAGGGAGAAGAACCATGTATGTTTGAAGACAAGAGGAAAGAAAGTGCAGAAAAGTAGGAAGTGAATTTAATGGGGAACAAGAAGGATTTTTCATGCAAACTCTATGATACAGGAGAGAGAGAGATGGGAACAAAAAAATTGACTGGGGTGGAGAAGAAGGACATTTCTGATGGCGTCAACTGTCTTTGAAAATAGGGGGTAAAACTATCTGATGAGAGTAGAGAAAAAAGGTAGTGGAAGTTTAAGTGCTTAAGAGTAGAAAGATTTAGAATAGTTTATAGGGGACCAAAAGGCTGCCAAGATGAATGAGACAAAGACAACACACAACTGGCTACAGTGAAGGCCCAAATGAAATCAGATGGAATAATCTGTAGGGAGCCAAATCATCATAGTTCTAAAGTACTCTTTAGCAATGATATGAAGCCTGAAGGTACTATCAGAGAGAGAAGATACTGATTTGAAAGAGGTGAGAAAATATGAGATGTCAGTGAGACTTTTACTGAGTGGCTGACAAGTTACCCATAAGGGGAGAAAGTCAACTTAAATAGTTTTGGAAAATGGTGATTCTAGTAAAGAAAATTTTTAGGCACATGTCATCAGTATGAGAATTTTTGAAGCTTGGAGTAATCCTAGGAGTGATTTAATTAAGTGGTCCTCAAAGAGCGATCCAGGAAACTCTTTGATCTCTGAAATCTTTTCAGGGTGTCCTCTTGGTCAAACATATTTTCATAATAATACTAAGATGTCATCTGCCCTTTTCATTATCATTTTCTCATAAGTGTACGATGGCGTTTTCTACAAGCTACCTGACATGAAAATTGCAGCAAATTAAAGGCAGAATCAGATGTGAGAATCCAACTATCTTCTACAAGGCTAGACAGTAAAAAGATGCAAAAATGTAAAATAATGCTACTTTTCTCATTAATTTTTTTGTTTTTGGAAAATAAGGGCATATTTCATAAAACTGTTATTTATGTTAATATATGTTTACTGTTATTTTTAAATGAATTAAGAAATCCTTAAAATATTTTTCAGTTTAAACTTCTAATATAGTAACACTAGATATACTTCACATAAACCAAAGCTATTTGGGATCCTGTAATTTTGAAGAATGACAAGGAACCCTAACACAAAAGTTTGAGAACCACTGATCTAATAAAACCCCTCATTTTAAAGATGAGAAAACAGAAAAAGATGGGTAAAACATCTTGTCTAAGCTTATAAAGATAGGCCCCAAATCCCAGTCTCTTGATGAGATAGCCCAGTATTCCCCTTCTCAATCCTTGTACCAGTTAGTGAATAAGAGTACATTTCCAAGATAAGGTAATTTATGTTCTTTACTAAACAGTTAAATCAGTCTTCATTCAAATTCACATGAATCAAATTATCTATCTTATTAAAAGTATTGCAGGACTTTCCTGGTGGCGCAGTGGTTAGGAATCTGCCTGCCAATGCAGGGGACACGGGTTCGAGCCCTGGTCCGGGAGGATCCCACATGCTGTGGAGCAACTGAGCCCGTGCGCCACAACTACTGAGCCTGCACTCTAGAGCCCGCGAGCCAAAACTACTGAGCTCACACGCTACAACTACTGAAGTCCGCGCGCCTAGAGCCCATGCTCCACAACAAGAGAAGCCACCGCAATGAGAAGTCTGCACACCACAATGAAGAGTAGCCCTCGCTCACCACAACTAGAGAAAGCCCGCGCACAGCAACCAAGACCCAATGCAGCCAAAAATAAAAAGTATTGCAAGGTGACCTATACTACTAGTGGTGTATTAAACTTGGTTATTATTTCCAGCTAACAGAAACTAGTTTTATTGAAGGATAAAACTCTTCCTTGATGTATTGCAGTAATACGACTTTACAAATAAAAATACAACAGGTAATGAATTTTAGATTCAGACATCAAAATCTTTAAATTTTTATAACACTTTAATAACAGACAACATTTTTTGAGTGCTTATTACTGCCAGGTACCCTTCAAAGCATTTATTTGCATTTTCTCCTCTAATCTGAGGAGAGGCACTAAAATTAAGCTCATCTTTTAGATAAAGTAACAGATCCTTAGAGACATTAAGTAATTTGCTAAAGGCCATACTTTTAGGAACTAAAAGTTTCAGTTGGGTCTGAAACGTAGGTACATTCCAAAGCACATTAAATACTATACCATACTTCTGTTTTTATGTAATAGGCAGTTGAAAATATTACCATTCTTTTAATAGAGAAGAAAAAAAGGCCCTGCCGCAAAAAGGGCAACAATATAGGCAAATATAAATTTGGGATTCCTAAGCTAAACTTTACTGCCTCTGTCTTTTTCAATTCCACAGTGTACTTTCTTGGAGTTTGAACTATATTCTCTACCTCTTTTTGTTTAGCTCAACAAAAAGCATGTGATTTCTTCTGGTACTGCTGCTGCTACCAGTATCTACCAGTAATCTGAAGAAACAACTGTAAGTTCAGTGAAAGAAGATTTAGGGTAACTCTTTCCAAACCTGAGTATAAAAATTCCCTGTAATGGTAAAACAATTAAGAATACATTTATAGAATAAAAGATTATATTTTTAAGGAAACAGAATAAAAATTAAGAGCATATTTATTTAATAAAGGAGCATATTTTGAAGGAAACAGCATATTTTTAATGGAGAAAAGATATATATTAAAAGCAACTATATTTAGCTACTAGATCAGAAATATTGATCAATAAGCTATTTGATCACAGTGAAATAAAAAGAGTTTGAGTTGAAAATGATCTAATTAATGTATTTTACATATAGATAATAAACTAAGATGCAGAGAGGTAAAGTAAAGCAGCAGTAACCTTTCTGGCACCAGGGACTGGTTTCGTGGGAGACAATTTTTCCATAGATGGGGGATGGTTCAGGCGGTAGGTAACGCGAGTGACAGGGAGCGGCAGATGAAGCTTCGCTTGCTCGCCTGCAGCTCACTTCCTGCTGTGCGGCCCGGGGTGGGGGGGGGGGGCGCTAACAGGCCGCGGACAAGTACCGGTCCACAGCCTGGGGGTTGGGGACCTCTGAAGTAAAGTCACTTGCTCAACGTCATGCAGCTAAAAAGTTGTGGACTCTAACAGGCCGTAAATAGTGCAGGCACTTCTTAAACTAGCCAAAGAAGTTCACTTTAAACAGTAAGTCAAAAGCAACTTTCCCATAAGAAATAATGGTAAATAACTTAATTACATCCTTTCTAGAGGACAGGCTACAGCAAATAGTTAACTACTGCTACGAACATAAATTTAAGAATGTAACCCAGGCTGAGGGGAAGAGTTATTATTATGTGAGAAGAGTATCAGAGCAAGAACTACACTGGGCAACTAGTGGAAAGAGCTAACTCCAATCCTGTGAGCTAATCCCTCTCATTAAAAAAAAAAAAAAAAAAAAAAAAAGGAAGGCTTTAATTCTAATGAAAACTTTTGGTGTTTCCTGATACCACAGCTTTCCAAAGAACTAAAAGAATACTTTTCTAACATGATGCAAGGTCAAATCATAAGTAGCTAACACATGTAAATTTTATAAGGATACGGCTTCTCTGGTGGCACAGTGGTTAAGAATCCGCCTGCCAATGCAGGGGACACAGGTTTAAGCCCTGATCTGGAAAGATCCCACATGCCACAGAGAAACTAAGCCCATGTGCCACAACTACTGAGCCTGAGCTCTAGAGCCTGCAAGCCACAACTACTGAGCCCATATGCCACAACTACTGAAGCCCACGTGCCTAGAGCCCGTGCTCTGCAACAAGAGAAGCCACTGCAATGAGAAGCCTGTGCACTGCATCTAAGAGTAGACCCCACTCACTGCAACCAGAGAAAAGCCTGCACGCAGCAACGAAGACCCAACGCAGCCAAAAATAAGAAATAAATAATAACAATAATAAAATAAAATATAATAAGGATAAACAAACATAACACAACTCCAGTACAAAACAATAGAAATTGCAAGGGTGAATAAGGGACGGTGTGCTGTGCAATGGCACTTGCTAGTCATTAGCTATCCTACTGCATGACCTCAGGATGCCTGAAAACATTAATGATACTTTTCCTGTGGGGCAGACCTTGTAAATCTGAATGGTGTGGCACATACACAGTAATCAAAGATTACTACAGAGAAAGCTCATAAGGCAAACATGGTAGAGGAAAAAGTGGCTGGAATGAGAACAGCTTTGAAAAGAAGCACTAACATTTACAAACTAAGGATTCATTCTTTCTAAAAACAAAAGAATAATCTATTTACCAGCATGCATAATGAATGGGTGCCCAGTGGTCACTATCTAATTGGTTGACTGAAAATCTTTCATTGAGAAGTCGGCTTAATAATTCCGAATCTCCTTCACAGGCACTTCGATGGAGAGGAAAATCATCTACCCACTGTCGTTCCCTAATCATTAAAAGAAAAGAAGAAAAAAAAAACAGGCACTGTTGAAATGCATATTGTTTTGAAACAAATGTGACATATCTATGAAAGCTATGTTTCACTGAGCAGCTGTAAACTAAATCATTTATGTAATGATTACATTGCATACTAATTGCATATATCATTTTAAACAGTATTTTAACATTAGAATTAGGTGTTTAAAAAGCAATGTGAAGGAAAACCAGAACAATACTTGTCTTCTGTGACACTGCTCATGCTTCTCTGCCATTTTTCCTGTTTGGGAATTTGGATTTTTGAGTAGTCTGGAGCTCCTAGACCAAAGTATGGATTTATTACCACTTTATCTACCTAGAAAGGGAAAACAAAACAAAACAAAAACAAAAACAGCTTTAGATACTGAGCTTTAGATACCTGACTTTGATGTATAAAAATAGAGCTAAGTACGGATGTCATCTTAATGTTTACAATTAGTAATAGATGCATTTATCTCAGGAAAAAAAATTACATTTGAAATGACATGTCTTTTGAAATCAAAGCCAAAATTCATTCAACTCTTACCCGGTTTGTATATTGAAGATCTGATCCAAACAAAGGGTTGTAAATACAGGTATCTGCTTTCTCTAGGGCTAACATTTTACTCTTTATTTCTAGTGCACTATAGCCCATATGTAGTGAGTTTTCTGTCTGACCTGATTCAGTAGCATATGCAGGGTTTATAACATTAGTTTTTATCCGCTCAAGAGGAGAAGGTCGGAATAAAGCCGGAATAAAGTGAGATTGTGCATGACGTTCATCTAACCACCTGGCAAAATAAAAAGAAGAGGTAGTAGATGTATTTGTTAAAAAGTGAAGATGAAAAAACTAAACTACTATCCAACTCTGATGTGTGATTCTTTCTAATACTACATTCAGATTTTTATAATTTTTTTTAAAAATAAATTTATTTATTTTTAGCTCTGCTGGGTCTTCGTTGCTGCGCGCAGGCTTTCTCTAGTTGCGGCGAGTGGGGGCTACTCTTCAGTGATGTGCACAGGCTTCTCATTGCAGTGGCTTCTCTTGTTACAGAGCACGGGCTCTAGGTGCATAGGCTTCAGCAGTTGTGGCACACAGGCTCAGTAGATGTGGCTCGCGGGCTCTAGAGCTCAGGCTCAGTAGTTGTGGTGCACGGGCTTAGTTGCTCTGCAGCTTGTGGAATCTTCCCGGACCAGGGCTCACACCCCTGCATTGGCAGGAGGATTCTTAACCACTGTGCCACCAGGGAAGTCCCGGGATTTTTATAATTTTAATTAGTGTTAAGTACTTCATTTACTGTAAATAAAAGTTCTGCTATTGGACATAGCAAACTATTTTTTTTAATGCATGTAACATAATAATAATTAAAATCCTTTTCAAAAAACACAAAGCCCTTTAAAAATTTAAACCACTGAGATGTAGGTGACATTAGACCTGCTGTTACAGAAAGAAAAAAGGCATGACAGGTGAAACGACTTGTTCACTGATAAGGGTAAATCAATACTAAATCTAGTTTTATAACAAAGGAATCTTAATTCTTAGGCCAGGGCAATCTTTGTCATTTTCTAAGAATAAACTTAACATGTTACAAGCAAATCAGGACAATCTTGTCTTTGGGGTTTAAAATTTTTATATTATACTTCAAAAACTTACCATTTCTTAATATATATATTATTAATTTTATTATTGTCTTCCAAAAGAATTTCTATCTCTCAGAGCTAATATCTAATATGAACATGTATTTGATTTATTAAAAAATATTTTTAATGGCAGTTCTTACTTATCCAAGGCTATTAACATTCTTGCTGTAAGTGCAGCAAAGTGAGTGCTGGATTCACTACAGACTCGCATAATATCTTGTAAGCAGTAAAAAATTGGGCATCCTGGAGTATACGTGTATTTAGTATTATCTGAAAAAGAAAAATGAAGAATTATGCCATCATATAAAAGGTTTACGACTGCATGATTTTTATTTAAAAGTACACAGTATGTTAAAAAAAATGTTAAGTATAACATAAATTGTTCTAGATTTTAAATTAGTAGACTTGGATTCAAGTGCTGGCCAGCTCTGTGACCTTATCCATTTGGGTGAATGCAGGATTTAGAATCATGGAGGACTACAGAAATTGTTTCCCCTTTTTCTTCCTCAACAATGTTGTAAAATTCTGATTCATAATAAGGTTTCCAGCACCATTTAACATACTGATCTGTTTAACCTAAGTATGGCTGGGGGAAAAAAAAATTCTGTAATGGTAGAGCTGGCTAATAAAATTCGTGTAAGTACTGTGTAGCAGCAGTCTGATGAGATGTCCACAGTGGGTCATTAATATATCATTAGTATTATTACGGCCTTACATGAGGCCAGTACTCTACAGGTTCCAAAGTGATTTTTACATCTAATACCTCACTGAATTCTTCCAGCACAATGAACCAAGTAGGAGCAGATACCTATCTTACAAATAAAGAGGTGAGGCTTAAAGAGGTGATTTGCCCAGAACACAAAATTAGTGGGCTGCATGGTCTGCACTGAAGCTCAATATTTTTTCTATTATTCCAGGATAATAAGATAAATTCCTTGTCAAAGCTCAAATTAAATTTTCATATTAGATCTAAGTTCTTTAAATATTACCACTACTGTTGGGAAGAGTATTTTAGAACTATTACTGATACTTTCTTTTCCCAAATATAAGATAGGTTCTGATCATAATCTGTTAATTTTCCAAAATACATAAATTTTTATTTCTATTCTACCTATATAGCACAGTCTGAAAAATCCCTCATTATAAGCTAAAAACTTTTTGTTTCGATTATGGCTTCCTTCCTCACTTCTTTGTTCTACTTTTAAAAACAGAAACGAAAATATTACTGATCAGTCTGGAAGCCTGAATATTACTTTGAAATCAAACCATCTTTTTAAGTAACAAATTTCTCCATCTTCCATTATCTTAAAAACATGTATTCTATAATAGTATTACAATAGTAACTATGAATCCAAATTCCTAAGTTCCTCAACAGACTTTAGCTTAGCACCTAAGGCATACAAAGATTCATAAGGTGAAACTTAGACTTTACCTTTGACAACTGATGGAACAATAAATAATGCCGCTTCTCTGCCCATCTTCTCTCCATCCAGAGGAAATTTCTTCATTAGTACCACTCGTTTTCCTAATCATTTTTTTTAAGTCAGTAAAGATAAAAATAATGGGCCTTTTAAAATCTTATATATTACCTTGAGAATTAGAAAAAAACATTTTAAAGGCAGTATTAAGAGGAACTGAAATGTAAAAAGTCAATTTTATTATGGGCACTAATAAAAACTGGTAATTCTGGTAATAATGTAAATCATTCTGTGGACAATCAACCAATAGATCCCCTGTTCTGACTCACTAAAAGAGAAGCTTCCTATACGTAGCAAGGAAAACCATCCTGCTAAGGACTGACAGAGTAGCTGAATAGCAACACATCCTGCAAGGTGAACAGGCATACACTTCATTCAGTTGGGATGTAGATGATAAGAGTTTCACTAAAGTCTAAGCTGGCCAAGAAGCGTAGTGTACATAAACTGCAAAGTGTTAAAGTTTAGCAGCTCTTCATTTAATATTCAACCTCCACTCTCAATTTCAGTTTTTATTAAAATCTGATTGGGCTATAAACTATTGTTCTGAATTGTAACCACCATTCTCTTTTTTTTTTTTTTTTTTTTGAGGTTCGCGGGCCTCTCACTGTTGTGGCCTCTCCCATTGCGGAGCACAGGCTCCGGACGCGCAGGCTCAGCGGCCATGGCTCACAGGCCCAGCTGCTCCGCGGCATATGGGATCTTCCTGGACTGGGGCACGAACCCATGTCCCCTGCATCCGCAGGCGGACTCCCGACCACTGCGCCACCAGGGAAGCCCGTAACCACCATTCTTATACTTAGTCTGTTGTTCCTGATTTGGCAGCAAGGGGGCTATAAATAACAACCTACAAGTCTTTCACTCTAAAACCTTTCATATTCTGGATATCTTTGTCATAATTTTTATCAACCCTTCCAATCTCCCCATCCCAAGAAATAGAATCTTGTTCTTGACCCAGGTAGGAATGCCTGGCTGGATGCCTTCTGTGGACAGGTAGATAATATGAGCTCAAGCAGCTTCATTCATTCACAAAATGCTGGAGTCAATATTTGTGATTATTATGGCACATTATTATTATAGCCCCCAAACAATTTTTTACAAAATAGACACTTGTACAAAATGTAAGTGTTAGATACATTCTAATAAATTTCAGAGGCAATATTTCTTTTGTCTGGCTTGAGGTCTTGTCCCACTTAATCTTTCCTGCCTTGCAGCTTCCCTAAATCCAGTTCTGATCCATTGTTTAATTGCCTACTTTGCAAATTATATATGCAACTATGAGATCTGTCATGTGGGGAAAGAAAAGCACTGATTACAAGTTGGGAAATGAGGTTCTAGTCCTAACTCCTCCACTAATGGGAATATGATTTTTGTAGGTGACAACCTATGTTTGCATTTCCATTTTACAGATGTAAAAATGACTATACACTAACTCACAGGACCAATTTAAGAATTTCATTAATAAGTAATTGTGGTAGTGTTTTATAAACTATATATAGCACTGCACAAAAAGGCACAACTACTGCTATTATAAAGTCATTGGTAATTTTCATGTGATGCTTATATAAGAAATCATATTACTCTATAAAAATATTTCACACTTTTAGAAAACCTCAATTGAATAGGATAGTCAGGTATGGCATGGTTCATTGATATAACTGTCTATTTAGTTAAGTAAAACTTCTTTACTTTCATTTCTCTTATTAAAAGCTGCCTGAAAATGTATTAGTACATTCTACTGTCTAAGTATATAAGATATAATTGTGCTAGACATGTTTCAGGGTGCCTATCCACTTGTAACTTCTCCTAAGAAAAACTACCCAGCCCTCTGGGCCGGGGGATATTTTTGTTAACACTGATATCACTTATACCCCCCTGCTTGGTAAATGAACCAAGTGGTAGAGTTTGGCTAATTCAAAGCAAATTATGACTTGTCTATCTCAGCTCAAATATGTGATTTGGAATCAGACTTTGTCTCAGTAATCTGATCTCAGAATAGATCCTGATGACTATAACAATTTAGTGATAGTAAAACAAATCTGGATGAAAATTTATCAGAGAAGTCCAAGACTGAGGTAGAAAAGGCTGACAAATTTGTGGCATCCAAAAGAAGAGCCTTTCCCTTGCCTTGATCACCCACAGGGATAGTCCCCCTTTTTAGCTAAGATCAATTTCTAGATCATTTTATTTAAAAAGTCAATCTGATAATTAGGGAAAGGGGATTCTCTCTGTAGTACTCAGAATGTGTATCAAAGATCTGTAAATTTATGCAGGAACTTCTTATAATCTCGAGTTACAATGCTTAGAGCCCCAAGCCACAAAAACCCTGCAGGCCCTATTGACGAAGTTACCGTTGGGGAGGTAAATATGGTGAATGGTACCTCCAGAAGTTACGAAACAGGCTTAGTTCAGCTATCTCTAGAGAACAACTATCCCAAATAACCAACAAATCAAATTACAGGATTCAGCCTTATCTCTGCAACAAAAATAGTCTCTATAGTGAGAGATGAATTAGACAACTAATCTGTATAAAGATGAACAAATAGAAAAAAACACTAAATAAGCTTTAAAAAACCAACAACTAGGCACAGAGAGGTATGCTTTACCTCACTATCAACAACTGTTTTCAACTGCTGTTTGACTGAAATTAGCTTTACCTTTTTAATTATAATGCCTGAATCCTGGACAGAGTATATAATTTCTGTAACTTCTGCTATATGCTTCTTGTGAGGCCACACCCTGATAAAATTGATCATTAATGTTTAATCAGTTTCATAGGTTATAGATTATCTAATATTTTAAATGAGGCCTGAACCTTTCAGGGTGAATACTTCTACAATTCATTTTGGCTCTTTGAAAATGATCTTCTTCTTGTGACCAAATGGGAAGAAAACCTCTGCTGACTGGTAATTTATAGGACTTGCTCTAATACACAAAATCTTAACTGTTACTTAGTTATGGAGAGAGGTTTATAGTTTTCTCTTGTCCTGGAGTAGAGAAACAAACATAGTAGTTCACAGATACTTATCTAGGGAAATATACTTCTAACAAAAGTAATTTTGTGCTTTCTTTGAATTTTTAAGCCACCCGTTGGCTTCCTCTCTCTCTTGAACAAATCATTAACACAATTTAAATATTTTCAATTTTTTTTTTTACTTAAAATTATCTAAACATTTCAAAAATATTTTTTAACTTAAAAAAATCGTTAAGTTGCTTTTTGAAGGGGGCTTGGCTGCACCTTAAAAAAAAAACCCTAGAAATTTCTGAGTCTTTTTCAAGTTTTTCAAATGAAAAGGAACATAAAAAGAAACTGATTTTAATCTACTTTTTAAAATGTCTTTCTCCACAAGCATTTAAAGCCAACTGTGTTAAAAAGAAAAGTTTCTTACCTCTGATACCCTGGTTTGCAGGAGAAATTGGTTTGGTGGTTTCTACTACATAATCCAATATGCCTTGTGTTATTTCACTGTTGCCTTGAAGTTTAGTTTCCAACAAAACCTTCTTTCTCTTTTTTTTCTGTCCTTCAATGGGAACTTCATGCAACAAAATCTTAGATGAGAAAAATAATATTGAGAGTGTTTAAAATTAAATTTACTTGCCCTAGAATAAGCCAGCAGTCTTTCTTAACCCTAGCTGCATATAAGAATAACCTGGACTCTTTCAAAACAGTATCAATGCACAGCTTCATCTCAGACCTATTAAATCAGAATGTCAGGGGAGTGGGGTCCTGGCACTGGAAATGTTAAAGTTCCCCAGGTGATTTAACAGTGTAGCCAAGACTGAGAACCAGTAAGTCAGAGCACTGCTGAAGCAGTAGTCTCCTCAGAACCCCTGCAGTATCCCTTAATAGGTTTCAGAAAACTAACCTTAAAAAAGCAATTAAAGCAAAATACTAGAGAAGTTAGTTCAAGTTAGATTAGATTAGAAGTATTTTATGATGCTTGAAATCTGCTGCATAGAAAAGATAACAATTCTGCTTTGGGTTTTTTTTGGCAGGGGCCTCAATCATGTTTACTAATATATGTATTCAAGACTACAGAGAAGTAACTTAATTGCCTAAAACTTAATTAAAGGTAAAGATATTTTTTAATGAACTTTTAAAAATAGTTCTTTGGGAAAACAGCCAAGAACAAAATTTAGGTTGGAATTTTGAATAAGCTGAATTTTGCAATTTTTTTTTCAATTTTTGAGAGCCATTCCGTAAACTGTACTAAAAACCAAACTCTCATAAGTTATATAAGTAAAACTCAAATAAGTAACTTTTAATATCTAATAATTTATCCATATCAATGAATAGAAAAATGGTCAAAATACATGTAGCGGAAAAGACATGATGATGGGCAGATCTACGACTGTAAATTCTAGCTTATCAAGATCAAGGTTATCAACAAGAATTTACAGGCTATGGTTATACTTTATATGTAAATAAAAATGATAATGGAGAATGACATTCAATGGTTGAAAATCAAATGTTAGTAAATCGTTCTCACTTCATATGACTTAGCTCTGTATTCCCGAGAATTGAGACTGGCAGCATTCTTTGGCCGAATAACAGCAACGTACGCATCTTCTATGTTTTCTGGATTTCCCATCGCTTTATAAAACAAAGAAATCCCTTGAAAGATTAAATTAAAGGACACATAACCACTCTGAAAAACAATTTAAAAAATAAAATGTTGATTTTTCTATCTTAGAATATACTATGTAAAAAGCAAGTCAGAGATAACTGATAATATGTTACCATTCAAAACCTTTGTTTATAATTTAAGATTACCTTGTCCTTTATTCCTTTTCTATTAAAGGTAGATTTTTGTTTTTTAAAATGGGGATACATACTTTCATAGGTCTTAACAGCATTAAGAATCTGCCTTTTGGACCTATAAAAAGGTGATATGATTATAAAATGTCTTGTAAAAAACATCTTAAAACATTAAAAAAAAACTAAGTAAAAAATGGCTTGAACTAGCAATTTAGAATAGTACCCACTTATTTTCCATAAATTGCACAAGTGAATGTCATACTGTTAATAGTTTGGAAGCTAGAAATAGATAGCTGCCATTGACATTCTTTCCAGAATCTTTAAAAAGAACTTTGATATCTGACATTTGGATGAACTAAAGGATAGTTTATAATTGTCATTGGAGCTGCCTATCACAGACTCAAAAACATTTAGTCAGTTCATAAAAGCTTTCTGATGATGACTTAAGAATATTTCCCACTTCCATTATCAATTCCCTACATAATCCAAAAATTTTCTTCCAAATATATAATATATATATTTAAATATACATACACATGCACACTTTTTTCCCCAGACTAATTTGAAGTCTCCATTAGGCAATTTCTAACAAGTAATTGAAGTTCAAGCACTCTCGGTTGTTTGATAGTTCCATCTCTTCATTAAGTGCTATTATTAATTTTTTTTCATGGCTAGACTAAAACACATCTCTTTGTATTGAATATATTTTATTTGTTTTAAAAAAACTTCCTCTCATTTATATGCCAGTAAATTTCTAAAAGAACATCAAGCAAGGAGTTGCTTTCCTGGCCATGGTGAGATGAACCTTCTTCAGTTTTTTTTAAAGTCCATTAGGCATTAAAATGACCTGTTCATATTTAATGATTTCCTTATTGCCCCAACTCTCATAGAAAAAGAAGAGCTCATTTTCAAGAAAGGTTTTGAATATCTTTTGAGAGGAGATAGAGGACTTTATTGTTTTCTCAACTGCAATTAATAGTCATTTTGAAACCTTTAATTTGCTTCCTCGTGTAATAACAAAAGCCTTTAATTTACTTCCTTCCACTGCCTTATAACTGGAAAATTTCCTTTAAAAGAAATGTTTTTAAAATCGAATAACTTATGACATTTTAAGTAAATGTTAGCCTAAAATTAAAAGAACCATTAAAATTATTGCACAAAAATTATTTTAATTTATAAATTATTTTAAATTATAAAATTTAGTTTTAAATTATAAAAAATTTTATTTTAGATTATAAAAATGTTCACTGATTTAGATCCAGAGAAACTACAGCTATCTCAACAGAGAAACTACAGAAAACATTAGGATTGAGACATTTCATTTTGTGAAAAGTTTTGAAGACATTCATTTTCACTCTATACCTTGTGGAATTATTTTCAGTTCAGTTTTTCCATAAGATCATCTTAAAACCCACCTCATACAACAGCACTTTCTATACTAAGTGAAAAAGATGAGGCTTTTTTCTTCTCAGAATTTCTATTTAGCAATTACTTTTCACCTCAGATTAACAATGACTTCAAGATAATAAAACCCAACAAATTTTGAAATGTATGGATGCCTCCTTGAAGACTGCCAGCCCCCAAAAGAAAGACATTGCATTGTGAATACATTTTGTAACATATATGGCACTATTATGGAAACCCTTTTTTCTACTAAGCACCTAAAAAGAGAAATCAAGTAATTCTTAGTTTTCTAAACACGATTTAAAGCAAACCAATTCCTGTGCTGGTCAACTCATGTTAAAAAACCATCTATTAGCAAAAAGCTTTATTTGTTAATACTTATCACTTCTCTAGAATATTTAGTATTGCACAATACACTCAATTTTTAAAAGATAAACAAATGTGATATAATTTTAAAAAACCATGAGGGTTATAGCATTTTGTTTTTACGCCATTTAATGTTAATGTACCCCAAAGATTCTAAAAATTGAGTTTCAAGAAATATTCATACTTGAATGTTTGAAATATACATATTTCCAGTGACATGAAAGAAGGAAACAAAGGCTTAAGTGAGGAAAAGAACAGAAGCTACTAATATATGAAGGCAAAACTGCTAAGGCAGAAACACATGCAAAAGGATTGGAAGAGGGTAATTTGAGCTAAAAATAAGAGAAAAAGCTATAACTAAAATTTGTAATGTGTTTAGACTGAATTTTAGATAAAGGTTCAAGTGACCAATAGGAAATATGTGGCATTTTCTGGAAAATGCTTAAGAAGAAATGATAATATGCTGCCTAACTAATAAAGCCTTACAAATATGTAGAAGTGGTTTTCAATTGGGAGTGATACCTACCTGGGATCATTTGAAAATCTGTACGGGCATTTCTCGTCACTATGACTGTGGAGAAATGGGGTGAACAGATGCCATTTAGTCCCCATGGGGGGAGGTTTGTTAACATCTTTACTAAAAACAGTCCTGTTGAACAAACTGCCAATAATGTCTTTAATAGAGAAACATTTGCTGTATAGAGTACAGATAGACAAACTTTATTTATTTATTCTGGCCGCACTGCAAGGCTTGCAGGATCTTAGTCTCCTGACCAGGTATTGAACCCGGGCCCTAGGCAATGAAAGGGCAGAGTCCTAAACCACTGGACCGCCATGGAATTCCCCAGATGGACAAACTTTAAAAGTTGTTTGCAATGAAGAAACAGAGAAGATTCAGTACATGAATATAGGTATTGTAAATTTAGTTACCAGAAGTCAAAATTGACAAGATGATTTACAAAGTACATGCTAATAGAAATGACCAATAATGATCAGAAAGTGTACTTCATGAATAAAAACAAAAAAAGGAGCATTATCTTAGGGTTCTGTAGGATGTTCCTGATCCCTTCTCCTCCATCCTTAAGCAATGTTTTTCAACCTAATAAAACCCATGTTATTATGCTTTTAAAATAATACAAGTGCTAACACCTATAATGTTTATTATGTGCTAGACACTGTGCTAAGTGCTTTACATGCATTAACTCATTTTATTCTCCCCCAAACCTGATGAAGTATTATTATTATCTCCATTTTACAGGAAAAAAAAAACTGAGGTAGAGTAGCTACCTGCCACTTCTCCACTCTCCTGGAACAATTTAATATTTTAAAGCATTGTTACATTAGAGAGAAGTGATGGCAACTAAATATCTGTAAGAATTCCCCTACAGAGATATGTTGACCATTAAAAATTTCATCCTTTTGCCACTCAAATTGGTTTATAGTAATAAAAAGAGAGGAAGTAATAATAAAGCAGAATAGAAAATAGTCACTGGTGCTACTTCTAACACAGCTTGTTTTGTCCTTGTCCTTTCAACCAGTTCTACCAATCATCAGGTAGTATCAAAAAGTACCATCGGTAATTTTCAAGTACTTTCCTTCTGTTAAGTGACATTCTATTCTGTAATTTAAGATATTTAATAATCTTCAAATAACTTCTGAATGCAATTATACTAAATCTGGCTAACAGAGAAGGAACTAAGTAATAGTGGAATTGGGAAACAAATGAATTCCTACAAGTATATTTAAGGAGGTTATTTGGGGGAGCATGATTTCATCCGTAGTATATCTAAACATGCTTTATATCAACTGCTACTGTAGTTCTTCAACCCAGTTCGAAGGGGAAACCAACTAACACATTAACTCGGGTTTAAGTCGAAAAGATCATGGAATGAATTGTTTTCCTACTGTTATGAAAACATTTTTGAGTTTTTGACATTTTCCCCAAAATAAGATGAGAACATCAAAGCAGTTAAAAGACATGATGCTGAGAGAAGCATTTGCAAGCAAACTGAAGATACAAAAACTCTCCAAGAGTGAGAAGGGAATCATGGAGGTGAGATCCCGAGTCAGGTCAGCTAGATCAAAGATTTCTGGTGAAGCTAAAAACACCATGGAGAACCGAGCAAAGAACGAAAGCCCAAAGCCTTAAAAGATGGAGAGAGGGAAAGAGAGGAGCGGTGAGCTCCAAGGACAAGTTGTGAATCGCTTTTCCTGAAATGACAAAAATCAACACTCTGCCTAGGTTTTTCCTCCGCCACCGCCCATCAGCGTCCACTAACGGAAAAGGACGTGCACGCCTCTCTGCACCGAGAGCCGCCACCCAAAAAGGGTCTTTGGCGTCTTTGTAATTACTTGTAAGAAGTAAAGTCCTTGCCTGGAAAAACTAGATGTGGATGGAGATAGTTCGGCCTCCTACCTTTCCGTTTCTGTCGCTGGAGTCTGAATCGTGCTCCTCCTCGTCTCACCCGTGCGGGAGGCCGAGGACCTCCCGGGCCACTACATTCAATTCAGTGGGTGGGACAGTCACCTGGGGGGCGGGGGACCGTCACCGCTTTCTCATTTCTCCTTCCCTTCACTTTCCCAGCGGCCAGGCCCAACTTCCTGTGACAGGAAAACAGTCGGTTGCCACCAGAAGCCGCCCGGCGTGTTCGGCTGCCCTCCGCACCCCGCGCCTCGAGAGCTCTGATCTCTGGACTCGGAGAGCCTCTTGTCCACAGGCTCTTTATTGGCCTTCCCTCTCCTCTCAGCTCAGCGCCATACACACCTCACCCCGTCCCCAAACTAGGGGATTCCAGATCTTCAAAGGCCTTAGCTTTCCATCCCGATGCTACCGGGGCGAGGAAATCGCTTCCGGGTTCACGCCCCTCGCAGCCTCGCGGTTGGTGGTGGAAGAACTTCCGGGTCGGCTGCTGAGCTAACTGCCGTTCCTGTCGTTTCTAGCTGGGGCTGAGGGCTGTCTGGGGCAGGTGGCGGGCGGCTCGGGGACTGGGGTGGTGGCGGCAGTGGGCGCGCCAGCGGCTGAACCGGAGGCGGGGGAGGGGAGGGGGGCGGCCCGGGCTGCAAGCGCGGGCCAGGCTGGAGCATGAGCCGGATTTGACCGCGAGGCGGAGGCAAGAGCCACCGCCCCCTCTTCTCTTCCTCCGAGTGAGGCGGCGCGGCGGCCGGAGAGGCATGGGGGGCGCCCGTGCAGTCTGAGCCTCGCCGCAGGCGCTTCCAGCTCTCGCAGAATCCCCCGCGGGCCTCCAGGGCGCACCCTCGGCCCCGGCAACCTTTGCCCGGCGGGCGCACCGGGGCCGGTGAGGAGGGGGCGCAGGGCGAGGAGGGGCGTCCGCCCGGGTGGGTGGGGCGCAGGGAGTACCTGAGGTCACCGGCTCGGCGCGAGAGGCAGGGGCGGCAGAACTGTAGAGCTGCGGAGTCCATCCGACCCTTACCCTCAGTCCGAGAAGTAACCGTAAGTCTCAGCTTCGACGTACCGGTCTTTTTGAGGCTGTCTCAACCTATTTTCGGCTCCGAGTTCAGCGCTACCGAGTTCACGCCCTTCCGGGACTCCTGCAAATGTGCCTCCCTTCATTTGTGGAGGATGTGTGTCCCCGTCCCTGAACAGTCAACACCTTCTGTCTGACACATTGGGAGCTCTTCTCCCAGCGAATTTGCAAGCCTCTGTGTTTCGGTAGCACGTCCCATCCTCACCATCTGGATGCATCTTCTTGTCCCTCTGTCCTCAAAGGATCTATGTCCTCCCTTTTTTTCTGTTTGTACCCCGGACCTCACAGCTTCCCCCGCCCATTCTTTGAGACGTGGAAAGCTACGGGTTCGGCTGTTCTCGTGAGCTCGAGAGTCTTGAGCGGGTGGATGGATGAAAGTGAAGGGCTATGATGGGTGGGGATAGGGGCACATAGCTCTAGAGAACCTTTATTTTTGCATCTTCTGCCACCACAAAAGAATGGACCTTTCCCCTGGACCTTCATTCCTCTCCCTTCCTGTGTATAAGCTGTTTTCTGTACGTTGCTGTTTGAGTCGCAGGAAACTGGAATTAGAGCTGTAAATTAAGAACTCCCGAGGAGGTTTTGAGGATGTCTCACAAGCTCTATTCACACGAAGTGGCATATTGAACAACCTTGTATTGAAATGAAGACCCATTCCAGGGAAGATTTACTAGTAGGTCTGAGAAATCAATGTGAAAACAAAAGTCTGATGTTTCAAATGTGTTTTGGATACCTTTAGATAATTTTTTAGTGTGTTGAATTTACATTTAATTCTTAATTTAAAGTGTGTGTGTGTATGATGTGAAAATCTTTGTATTGGAAGTTTTTGCTTTGTTAGTGGTTAAAAAAAACTAAAGTGATTTTTGATCATGTCAGATTATATTTGTCAAGATATTATCTTAAATCCTTAATTCCATAGAGACTTTTTTTTTAATTGATTTGGCTCAACCATCTACAGATGTTACACACCTTTGTGCCTGTCACCTTGCTGCTTCTTAGTTAAAAAAAAAAAAAATTAACCGTGAATATCTTCAATGTGTATTTCCAGATTTTCAACTAGGCATTTTTTCTCTTTAAAATATGGTTTCCTTTTTAAACTACCACAGCAGAACTTTCCAGAAATTAGACTAAAAAGTAACTAATGCTGTCAGTGACTGGACAATAGTTCTTAGTTGACTTCATGCATTTTGTACTTTTCCAGGTACTGTAGGAAGCAAATGATAATTTAAGAATGATTTTCCTCTGTGAACTACAGGTTCTTTGTTATTGTTCTCTAAATTACTCTAGTTTAGACTGGTAGCTTTGGTTATTGTTTTCAGAAAACGTCATTTTGTTCAGAAAGGTAAATGTTTAATAATGATTTTTTTGTTTTCAAAACCTCCTTCTAGCAGTTGATTTGAGGTTATTATTTGATTTGTAACTGCACACTGTTCACAAGTTTTAGTTTGAACTAGGCTTAAAAGATGTATCTCCAGCTGTCTCTCTGGAATTGTACTTTACGGGCTTGTGTCAGAAGCCAAGCGCTGCGCAGAGTTGAATGTATTATTAAGGGTGTGGTTTTTGCTTTTCGTAAAATTGATCAGTTTGCAAATAAGAAGAGTGGGTGCTGTAGTGAGGTGATGGGCAATAATTTGAAAAGGTCTTTTAGAAACAGTAAATTGACCCCTATTATTCTTGGATGTAGGGTGGAAAAGATAGGACTGTATTTTCACATTATGCTTTTTCCTGTGCCCATTGCACTGGGAATTTTGAGTTTTCAATATGAAAGTGTTCTGAAACCATGCAGACCGTGCCATAAGTGTGGGCTCTATCAGGTGGCTGCTGAGACATGGGAGAGAAGTTTTGTTTGCTACTCTTTTATACTCCTATAGCACTGCCCACTTTTGAGAGAGTTGGTTTTCTTTCTTTCCTTTTCCTTTTCTGGGGTGCACTTGAACGTGTGAAAGTGAAATATGTGTATTTACAACTTACTTGTAGGTAAAAGCTCAAGCTAATTTTCATGTATAAATAGATGGAAGAACTATGAATTAAGTCTGATTCTTCTTGAATGGAAGTTAGGAAAGATTCCTCAGTGTTTTGGGTACTTCTTACCTCTTTGAGTATGAACATTTATTTAGATGAAATTTAAAAATCCTTCTCTCTAATATTGAACTTTATATATGACACATTTGCCAAAACAGATTTGAGAGTGACTCAGTCATTATTAAAAAGACCAGTCTGAGAGGATTTTCTGTGCATGGTTCTAAAAATGCTTAGGTATTTTGTTTTCTTTCTCAAAGTATGATTTGCTTAGGGAATAGTAATTTTGTGACTCTTTACGTTTATGTTTCAGACAACCTCAGATTACCTCTTTTTTTTTTTTTCTTTTCCAGATAACTTACTTTCATACTCACTTCATTTCAGTAAACCTTTATTGAATGCCTACTCTGTGTACCAGGCACTATGTTAGATTCTGGAACTACAAGGATAAATAAGTTAAGATTCCTTTCCTCCCTGAATTTGCCAGTCTAGATATTTGACTGTGATTTTATCCATATGCTTTTACAGACATCTCTAATAGGTTTTTAAGTTACTTGACCATATTTCAGGGTTGTTTCACAACCTTTCTGTAAGAATTAACACAGTCAAGGCCATTTATTGAGCACTTAATTCACACTAGCTACCCTGCATTTAGTTATTACATTATCTCATTTAATTCTTAGAAGTGTCCTAAGAAGTATTTTATCTCCATTTAAAAACCACACTGGGGGGCTTCCCTGGTGGCGCAGTGGTTAAGAACCTGCCTGCCAATGCAGGGGACACGAGTTCGAGCCCTGGTTCGGGAAGATCCCACATGCTGCAGAGCAACTAAGCCCATGCGCCACAACTACTGAAACCCGCACACCCTAGAGCCCGTGCTGTGCAACAAGAGAAGCCACGGCAGTGGGAAGCCTGCGCACCACAAGGAAGAGTAGCCCCCGCTTGCCACACTAGAGAAAGCCTGTGTGCAGCAACGAAGACCCAACACAGCCATAAATAAATAGATAGATAGATAGATAGACAGATAGATAGATAGATAGCTAACTAACAAACCCACACAGGGCTTTCCTGGTGGGGCAGTGATTGAGAATCTGCCTGCCAATGCAGGGAACACGGGTTTGATCCCTGGTCTGGGAAGATCCCACATGCTGTGGAGCAACTAAGCCCCATGCACTACAACTTACTAAGCCTTGCTCTAGAGGCTGTGAGCCACAACTACTGAGTCTGCATGCTGCAACTACTGAAGCCCGCATGCCTAGAGTCAGTGCTCTTCAACAAGAGAAGCCACGGCAATGAGAAACCCACGCACCGCAATGAAGAGTAGCCCCCGCTCACCACAGCTAGAAAAACCCCACGCAGCAACCAAGACCCAACACACCCAAAAATAAATAAATAAAATAAATAAATTTATTTTTTTAAAAAAGTCTTTCATTTCTCTTGTCCCTCAAAGGGACTGAAATAAAATCTAATTCATGACCCCCAACCAGACTTTAAAAATAAATAAATAAATAAACCATACAGATTCTGGTTTATAGTAATGATGAATGTTGTTTTACTTCTTATATGCTAGAAAAGATTTGACGTTAAGATTTCTCATTAAGGGGAAGAACTTGTAATATAGTTTTAACAGTTTTTTATTTTTTTTCCAGTAGGTGATTTAAAAAAATTTTTTTAATTGAAGTATAGTTGATTTACAATGTTGTGTTAATATCTGCTGTACAGCAATGTGATTTAGTTATATATACGTTCTTTTTTTAATATTTTTTTCCATTATGTTTTATCATATGATATTGAATATAGCTCTCTGCTATACAGTAGGACCTTACTGTCTATCTGTTCTCTATATAAAAGCTTATATCTGCTAACCCCAACCTCCCTCTCCAAACCTCCCCCAATTCCCTGCCCCTTGGCAACCACCAGTCTGTTCTCTGTCCGAGATTCTGTTTCTGTTTCGTAGATAGGTTCATTTGTGTCATATTTTATTGGGTTGGCCAAAAACTTCATTCAGTTTTTCTGTAGGATCTTATGGGAACAAACCGAACGAACTTTTTGGCCAACCCAATAGATTCCACACATAAGTGATATCATACGGTATTTGTCTTTCTCTTTCTGATATACTTCACTTAGTAGGATAATCTCTAGTTGCATCCATGTTGCTGCAAATGGCATTATTTTGTTCGTTTTTATGGCTCAGTAGTATTCCATTGTATATATTATGTACCACATCTTTATCCACTCATCTGTCAATGGACATTTAGGTTGTTTCCATGTCTTGACTATTGTAAACATTGCTCCTATGAACATAGGGGTGCATGTATCTTTTTGAATTATAGATTTGTCTGGATATATACCTGGGAGTGGGATTGCTAGATCATATGGTAATTCTATATTTTTAGTTTTCTGAGGATCCTACGTACTGTTTTCCACAGTGGTTGCAACAACTTACATTGCCACCAGCAGTGTAGGAGTGTTCCATTCCCTGCACGTCCTCTCCAGCATTTGTTATTTGTAAGCTTTTTAATGATGGCCATTCTGACTGGTGTGAGATGGTAACTCTTTGTAGTTTTGATTTGCATTTCTCTAATAATTAGCAATGTTGAGCATCTTTTCATGTGCCTATTGGCCATCTGTATTTCTTCTTTGGAGAAATGTCTATTTAGATCTTCTGCCCATTTTTGGATTGGGTTGTTTGTTTTTTTGTTGTTGACTTATATGAACTCTTTGTATTTCTTGGAAATTGAGCCGTTGTCGGTCGCATCATTTTGCAAATATTTTCCCATTCTGTAGGTTGTCTTTTTTTTTTTTATGGTTTCCTTTGCTGTGCAAAAGCTTGTAAGTTTAAGTCCCATTTGTTTATTTTTGTTTTTATTTCTATTGCCTTAGGAGACTGGCCTAAGAAGACATTGATATGATTTATGTATGTCAGAGAATGTTTTGCCTATGTTCTCTTCTAGGAGTTTTATGGTGTCATGTCTTATGTTTAAGTCTTTAAGCCATTTTGAGTTTACTTTTGTGTATGGTGAGAGGGTGTGTTCTAATTTTGTAGATTTGCATGCAGCAGTCCAACATTCCCAGCACCACTTGCTGAAGAGACTGTCTTTTTCCCATTGTATATTCTTGCCTCCTTTGTCAAAGATTAATTGACTGTAGGTGTGTGGGTTTATTTCTGGTCTCTCTGTTCTGTTCCATTGATCCATATGTCTGTTTTTGTGCCAATACCATGCTGTTTTGATTACTGTAGCTTTGTAGTATTGTTGGAAGTCTCGGAGAGTTAGGCCTCCTGCTTTGTTCTTTTTCTTCAGGATTGCTTTGGCAATTCTGGCCTTTTATGGTTCCATAGGAATTTTAGGATTATTCTAGTTCTGTGAGAAATGTCATGGATAAATTGATAAGGATCACATTAAACCTGTAAATTGTTTTGGGTAGTATGGCCATTTTAACAATATTAATTCTTCTAATCCAAGGGCATGGGATATCTTTCTATTTCTTTGAATCATCTTCAATTTCCATTATTAACGTTTTATAGTTCTTAGTGTATAAGTCTTTCACCTCCTTGGTCAGGTCAGGTTAATAATGCTTTGAGTAGAAAGATTCTAATTTCGTAAAGTATTAGTATCTTTTATTTACTAGAGCAGATGAATTGTATAGTATCAAAATGTAATTTTCAGCTGTTGTTTAAACCTTTGAAAAGACAGTTCTGAAGTTCATTATGGTTAACTGTAACACAGATTTTCAAGCATGCATAACTTTTTTTTTCTTCTAGTTAATAAATGGGACCAAGAGCCTAGAAAATGTACTAAAAAATGTTCGTATTCTCCAGGAAGGAGAGAGTATTGAGCTGCATGAAACCTATTCAGCTTTTAAACATTCTCAGTTCAATTCTGACAATTCTTTGATGCTTTGGAGAGTTTTGGTTTCTGCAATAAAAATGTATTCTTTCATATTTAAAAATGACCGTACTCATCTATTAGTAGGATATATGCTTTATCAGCAATATGATATGGTTCAGTCTAATTGTTTTTCAGACCTTCTCAAATTTTTTTTTTTTTTTTTGCGGTACACGGGCCTCTCATTTTTTGCAGTACGCGGGCCTCTCACTGCTGTGGCCTCTCCCGTTGCGGAGCACAGGCTCCGGACGTGCAGTCTCAGTGGCCATGGCTCACGGGCCCAGCCACTCCGTGGCGTGTGGGATCTTCCTGGACCGGGGCACGAACCTGTGTCCCCTGCATCAGCAGGCAGACTCCCAACCACTGCGCCACCAGGGAAGCCCCCCTCTAAAATTTTTTAAAGGATTGTCATCCACTGTCAGCTCTTTTCACCAAGTTTCATTTGTATTCTGTTCTGTTTGGTTGGTTTTAACCAAAAACTGTCAACAGTTAGCCATTCTTTAGACTAAGGCCTTTTGCTTCTGGTTATACATTCTTGTTTTTAGGACTGTAGAGCATATAATTATTCCTCCTCCAAGTTCCTAAGAAAGGTATCCTTGATATTTTTCGATCCTCAGTCTGACATATGTATTTTAGCTTAACATATACAGTTTTTCCCTTTCAGTGTAACAGAATTCTTGGTACTTAGATCACTGTGTTTTGTTTTCTTAACATCTTTATTGGAGTATAGTTGCTTTACAATGATGTGTTAGTTTCTGCTGTATAACAAAGTGAATCCGCTATACGTATACATATATCCCCATATCTCCTCCCTCTTGTGTCTCCCTCCCACCTTCCCTATCCCACCTTTCTAGGTGGACACAAAGCACCGAGCTGATCTCCTTGTGCTATGCAGCTGCTTCCCACTAGCTATTTTATATTTGGTAGGATCACTGTATTTTCTGACTGGAATAATATTGGGAATAGAATTCCTATTCAAGACATAACTGACAAAAGTCATAAACGCATTAGGTACTGGAACCACAGAGATGAATAAGTCAGAATTCCTTTTCTCATTGAACTGTAAAATGCCTATTTAATATCCATGAAGAGAAAGGAAAGTTCACTTAAAAACATTGAGATGCCTTTACGCCAAATAGGCATAAAACATTGTCCTCCTATTCATGTATCCCCTCAGGGTATTGTAAAGGCATGTTATGTAAATAAACATATTAAGCCAAGGTTTTCATTCTGTCTCCTAGCCTCAGACAGTAGCTGCTTATCATTTGCTGTAACACCAGATGTTCTGTATCACATATTAATAATCACATTTTTAAAAAACTATTTTGAAATAATTTAAAACTTAAAAGATGCCAGAACAGTACAAAACTCCTTTATCTCCTTCATTCAGATTCCACTATTGTTAATATTTTACTGCATTTCTTCCATTGCCTGTCCTCTCTCTTTCTGTCTTCATATATATGTTACATACATGTTTGTATATGTGTGTATAAATACATATGTACATACCCATTATCATAGTTTTTTTCAGAACCTTTTGGAGCAAGCTGTAGACATGGTGTTCCATCACCCATAAACACTACAGTGTCTATTTCTCAAAAACAAGGCACTCTTATATAACCCTCCAAGTCGGAAGATAAGCATTGGTACAACACTACTGTCTAGTCCAAGGAACCTATTCATATTTCATCGACTATCCCAACAATATCTCTTTCTTTTTTGATCTAGGATCCTATCTGGGAATACATGTTGTATTTAGTTGTCATGTCTTTTCAGACTTCTTCAGCCTCATTTTCCCCCATCTTTCATGTCCTTGACAGTTTTAGGTAGTACATTCTGTAAGATCACCCTGAACCTAGGTCCATGTGATATTTCCTCATGACTCCAATCAAGTCTTGCATTTCTAGCAGGAATACCACAGAAGTAGGGCTGTGCCTGTCTCGGTGCATTGCATCCACAGGCATATGATGTCAAATCATGCTGCTACTGGTAATTAACACCTTGATCATATTGGTGTCCTTTTGTATTTGATCAAAATTTGTGGAGAGGTATTCCAAAATTATGCATCTTGATTCTCATCAAACCTCTACTCACTAGCCTCAGTGTAGGTATCAGTGATGACTCCCACCTGAATTAACTACTTTTATAATTATATTTCTCTATTTTTTTTATTCCTTCTACATGTATTAGTTGGTATTTTATTGTAAGGTAGAATTTTTCTTTCTCCCCTATTTATTTGTTTATTAAATCAGTAAGGACTTGCGGATTTTGATTTTAGTGTGTTGTGATTTGTTACTATCATTATTTATTTTGCTGTTTAAGTTGTCCCTGATTTAGCCAGTGGGAGCCCCTTCAAGCTGGCTCCTGTGTCTATCATGCTCCCATCTCATTCATTGTGCACTTCTGGCAGAACATGCTGTTCCTGGTTCGTCTTGTACTTTGCCTGGTCCAGCCCTGGAATCAGCTATTTCTTCAAGGAGCCCTGTTTGTTTTTTGATATTGTTATTTGTTTTTGTAAAATACGGTGTTTAAAAACAAAGATTTATGGGCTTAGTTTCTCATTGCTACTGGGGTGTCATTGCTTATAGGGGCTAGGAAATGTATCAGTATGTAAGGATGGTTTGTATACACATACATATATGTATAATGTACTAATATACATCCATAATTATTTCTATATCTATGTGCATGTTATAAAACCAGAAGTTGGTTCCTATACTTGCAATTCCAGTCCAATACCCCAGGGTTCTTCTAGTCTTTGCCCTTTCCATGTTTATAATGCCTTCTCTGGTGGTAAGAAACTTAGCTTCACATTAGTCTCATTATAGTTATCACTTGTCTAATTGTTTTGTTACCATTCTCCCTGCCTTGTAGACCATCACCTCCCTTTATCTCTCCCTACCCACACCCTGCCTCGTTGATTGCTGGGCCTGTTGGCCTGTGCTTCTTTGTGAATCCATAAGCCCTCCCTGGGCCCACAGCTCTGTGCAACTCCCTGTCTGCACACAACACCCTGTTATCCTCACCTCTGGGCAACACCTGTGTTGGCCTTCCTGACATGCCCTCACTGCCCTGCATCCTTAGCCAGCATGCTGACTACTTTACATAGCTCAGTATTTCATTAGTTAATTTTTAAGCATATTTCCAGGATTTACAAACATACATGTATGTGATGACCTATACAACTATATAGCATTGCTATAATAAAACTATAGATTTACAAATACACATATATATAATGAAATATACAGCTATATAGTACACACACATAAACACACACTACCTGTGGTAGAATAATTAACCGTAAAGTTCTTCCATCCTGGTATGCATTCCCCTTTGCCATGGGGCTTTGTTGCTTCTCCCATCTATTTCTCCATCTCTTGAGTCTTGTCTAGCCTTGTGATTTGCTTCGGCCAATGAATATGGTGGATGTGATATGTGAGTTCTGGAGCTTAGTCCTTAAGAGAAGACTTAAAAGAATGCTTTCCTGTAGCTGCCATGTAAGGAAGCTGGTCTAGCTTATAGGAGGGTGAAAGAACCAAGACACCCCAGTCAGCATCAACCAGCAGACATGAAAGTGGACTATCTTGGACCTACTAACCCAGCTGACTGTTTAGCTGAATGCATCTGCAGAGGAACCAGAGGTGAAAACAGAAAAGAAATGGCTAGCCAACCTATAGAATTGTGAGAAATGACATTGTTTTGAGGCACTAAGTTTGAGGTGGTTTGTTGTGTAGCAGTAGATATATGAAACCATATCTGTTTTCATTTTGGACATCTGTGTTGTCTCTAGTCTTCTATTATGAACAATATTGCAATGAATATCTTGTACATAATATATAATGTTTTAATTTTAATACATAATGCCAGATTATTTTCCAGAAATGTTGATGTAGTTCTTACTGCCGTCATTAAAGTCTGAGAGTAACTATTTCCCTCACAGACTCACTATTACTGATGTTTTCTTTGACAACAAAATCAATTTTAAAAGCATCTTATAATTCTTCATTTTCGTAACTACTTGTGAAGCTGAGCATCTTTTGATAATTTTGTTGGTCCTTTCGATTTTTCAGTTCTTTGAATTGCTTATTCATAGCTTTATTCACTTTTTCCTGTTGGGTTTTTCTTTTTAATTTTTGAGTTTTATTTATTTATACAGCAGGTTCTTTTCCTCTTTTTTTAAACATCTTTATTGGAGTATAATTGCTTTACAATGGTGTGTTAGTTTCTGCTTTACAACAAAATGAATCAGTTATATATATACATATGTTGCCATTTCTCTTCTCTCTTGCGTCTCCCTCCCTCCCTATCCCACCCCTCCAGGCGGTCACACAGCACCGAGCTGATCTCCCTGTGCTATGCGGCTGCTTCCTACTAGCTACCTACCTAACATTTGGTACTGTATATATGTCCATGCCTCTCTCTCGCTTTGTCAAAGCTTACCCTTCCCCCTCCCCATATCCTCAAGTCCATTCTCTAGTAGGTCTGTGTCTTTATTCCTGTCTTACCCCTAGTTCTTCATGACATTTTTTTCCCCTTAAATTCCTTATATATGTGTTAGCATACGGTATTTGTCTCTCTCTTTCTGACTTCCTTCACTCTGTATGACAGACTCTAGGTCTATCCACCTCATTACAGATAGCTCAATTTCGTTTCTTTTTATGGCTGAGTAATATTCCATTGTATATATGTGCCACATCTTCTTTATCCATTCATCCGGTGATGGACACTTAGGTTGTTTCCATCTCCGGGCTATTGTAAATAGAGCTGCAATGAACATTTTGGTACATGACTCTTCTTGAATTATGGTTTTCTCAGGGTATATGCCCAGTAGTGGGATTGCTGGGTCATATGGTAGTTCTATTTGTAGTTTTGTAAGGAACCTCCATAGTGTTCTCCACAGTGGCTGTATCAATTTACATTCCCACCAACAGTGCAAGAGGGTTCCCTTTTCTCCACACCCTCTCCAGCATTTATTGTTTCTAGATTTTTTGATGATGGCCATTCTGACTGGTGTGAGATGATATCTCATTGTAGTTTTGATTTGCATTTCTCTAATGATTAGTGATGTTGAGCATTCTTTCATGTGTTTGTTGGCAGTCTGCATATCTTCTTTGGAGAAATGTCTATTTTAGGTCTTCTGCCCCAGCAGGTTCTTATTACTCATCAATTTTATACACATCAGTGTATACATGTCAATCCCAATCGCCCAATGCAGCACACCAACATCCCCACCCCACCCCCGTAGCTTCCCCCCTTGGTGTCCATACATTTGCTCTCTACATATGTGTCACAACTTCTGCCCTGCAAACTGGTTCATCTGTACCATTTTTCTAGGTTCCACATATATGCGTTAATATATATTTGTTTTTCTCTTTCTGCCTTACTTCACTCTGAATGACAGTCTCTAAATCCATCCACGTCTCAACAAATGACTCAATTTGTTCCTTTTTGTAGCTGAGTAATATTCCATTGTATATATGTACCACATCTTCCTTATCCATTAGGCTGTCGATGGGCATTTAGATTGCTTCCATAACCTGACTATTGTTAATAGTGCTGCAATGAACATTGGGGTGCATGCGTCTTTTTGAATTATGGTTTTCTCTGGGTATATGCCCAGTAGTGGGATTGCTGGATCATATGGTAATTCTACTTTTAGTTTTTTAAGGAACCTCCATACTGTTCTCCATACTGGCTATATCAATTTACATTCCCACCAACAGTGCAAGAGGGTTCCCTTTTCTCCACACCCTCTCCAGCATTTGTTGTCTGTAGATTTTCTGATGATGCCCATTCTAACTGGTGTGAGGAGATACCTCATTATAGTTTTGATTTGCATTTCTCTAATAATTAGTGATGTTGAACAGCTTTTCATGTGCTTTTTGGCCGTCTATATGTCTTCTTTGGAGAAATGTCTATTTAGGTCTTCTGCTCATTTTTCGATTGGGTTGTTTGTTTCTTTAATATTGAGCTGCATATATATTTTGGAGATTAATCGTTTGTCGGTTGATTCATTAGCAAATATTTTCTCCTATTCTGAGGGTTGTCTTTTTGTCTTGTTTATGGTTTCCTTTACTGTGAAAAAACTTTGAAGTTTCATTAGGTCCCATTTGTTTATTTTTGTTTTTATTTCCATTACTTTACGAGGTGGATCAAAAAAGATCTTGCTGGGGATTCCCTGGTGGCGCAGTGGTGGATAGTCCGCCTGCCGGTGCAGGGGACACGGCTTTGTGCCCCGGTCCGGGAAGATCCCACATGTCGCGGAGTGGATGGGCCCATGAGCCATGGCTGCTTAGCCTGCGTATCGGGAGCCTGTGCTCCACAACGGGAGAGGCCACAACAGTGAGAGGCCCACGTACCGCAAAAAAACCCCAAAAAACATCTTGCTGTGATTTATGTCAAAGAGAGGTCTTCCTATGTTTTCCTCTAGGAGTTTTATGGTGTCTGCTCTTACATTTAGGTCTCGAATCCATTTTGAGTTTATTTTTGTGTATGGTGTTAGGGAGTGTTCTAATTTCATTCTTTTATATGTAGCTGTCCACTTTCCCCAGCAGCACTTATTGAAGAGACTGTCTTTTCTCCATTGTATATCCTTGCTGCCTTTGTCATAGATTAGTTGACCATAGGTGCATGGGTTTATCTCTGGGCTTTCTATCTTTTTCCATTGATCTATGTTTTTGTTTTTGTGCCAGTACCATATTGCCTTGATTACTGTAGCTTTGTAGTATAGTCTAAAGTCAGGGAGTCTGATTCCTCCAGGTCCGTTTTTTCCCCTCAAGACTGCTTTGGCTATATGGGGTCTTTTGTGTCTCCATACAAATTTTAAGTTTTTTTGTTTTAGTTCTGTAAAAAATGCCATTGGTAATTTGATAGGGATTGCATGGAATCTGTAGATTGCTTTGGGTAGTATAGTCATTTTCACAATATTGATTCTTCCAATCCAAGAACATGGTATATCTCTCCATCTGTTGGTATCATCTTTAATTTCTTTCATCAGTGTCATAGTTTTCTGCAAACAGGTTTTTGTTTCCCTAGGTAGGTTTATTCCTAGGTATTTTATTCTTTTTGTTGCAGTGGTAAATGGGAGTGTTTCCTTAATTTCTCTTTCAGATTTTTCCTCATTAGTGTATAGAAATGAAAGAGATTTCTGTGCATTAATTTTGTATCCTGCAACTTTACCAAATTCATTGATTAGCTCTAGTAGTTTTCTGGTGGCATCTTTAGGATTCTCTAGTATAGTATCATGTCATCTGCAAATGGTGACAGTTTTACTTCTTCTTTTCCAATTTGTATTCCTTTTATTTCTTTTTCTTCTCTGATTGCCGTGGGTAGGACTTCCAAAACTATGTTGAATAATAGTGGTGAGAGTGGACATCCTTGTCTCGTTCCTTGTCTTAGAGGAAATGCTTTCAGTTTTTCACCATTGAGAATGATGTTTGCTGTGGGTTTGTCGTATATGGCCTTTATTATATTGAGGTAAGTTCCCTCTGTGCCCACTTTCTGGAGAGTTTTTATCATAAATGGGTGTTGAATTTTGTCCAAAGCTTTTTTGCATCTATTGGGTTGATCATTCGGTTTTTATTCTTCAGTTTGTTAATATGGTGTATCACATTGATTGATCTGCATATACTGAAGAATCCTTGCATCCCTGGTATAAAACCCACTTGATCATAGTGTATGAACCTTTTAATGTGTTGTTGGATTCTGTTTGCTAGTATTTCATTGAGGATTTTTGTATCTATATTCATCAGTGACATTGGTCTGTAATTTTCTTTTTTTGTAGTATCTTTGTCTGGTTTTGGTATCAGGGTGATGGTGGCCTCATAGAATGAGTTTGGGAGTGTTCCTTCCTCTGCAATTTTTTGGAACAGTTTGAGAAGGGTGGGTGTTAGCTCTTCTCTAAATGTTTGATAGAATTCACCTGTGAAGCCATCTGGTCCTGGACTTTTGTTTGTTGGAAGATTGTTAATCAGAGTTTCAATTTCATTACTTGTGATTGGTCTGTTCATATTTTCTGTTTCTTCCTGGTTTAGTCTTGGAAGGTTATACCTTTCTAAGAATTTATCCATTTCTTCCAGGTTATCCATTTTATTGGCATAGAGTTGCTTGTAGTAGTCTCTTAGGATGCTTTGTATTTCTGTGGTGTCTGTTGTAAATTCTCCTTTTTCATTTCTAATTTTATTGATTTGAGTCCTCTCCCTCTTTTTCTTGATGAGTCTGGCTAATGGTTTATCAACTTTATTTATCTTCTCAAAGAACCAGGTTTTAGTTTTATTGATCTGTGCTATTTTCTTTGTTTCTATTTCATTTCTTTCTGCTCTGATCTTTATGATTTCTTTCCTTCTGCTAACTTTGGGTTTTGGTTGTTCTTCTTTCTCTAGTTCCTTCAGGTGTCAGGTTAGATTGTTTATTTGAGATTTTTCGTGTTTCTTGAGGTCGGCTTGTATAGCTATCATCTTCCCTCTTAGAACTGCTTTTGCTGCATCCCATAGGTTTTGGATCGTCGTGTTTTCATTATCATTTGTCTCTAGGTATTTTTTTATTGCCTCTTTGATTTCTTCAGTGATCTCGGTTATTTAGTAACGTATTGCTTAGCCTCCGTGTGTTTGTGTTTTTTACGTTTTCTTCCCTGTAATTCATTTCTTATCTCATAGCATTGAGGTCAGAAAAGATGCTTGATATGATTTCAAGTTTCTTAAATTTACTGAGGCTTGATTTGTGACCCCAGATGTGATCTATCCTGGAGAATGTTCTGTGTGCACTTGAGAAGAAAGTGTAATCTGCTGTTTTTGGATGGAATGTCCTGTAAATATCAATTAAATCTATCTAGTCTGTTGTGTCATTTAAAGCTTCTGTTTCCTTATTTATTTTCATTTTGGATGATCTGTCCATTGGTGTAAGTGAGGAGTTAAAGTCCCCCACTGTTATTATGTTACTGTCGATTTTGTCTTTTAGAGCTGTTAGTAGTTGCCTTATGTATTAAGGTGCTCTTGTGTTGGGTGCATATATGTTTGTAATTGTTATATCTTCTTGGATTGATCCCCTGATCATTATGTAGTGTCCTTCCTTATCTCTTGTAACATTCTTTATTTTAAAGTCTATTTTATCTGATATGAGTATAGGTACTCCAGCTTTCTTTTGATTTCCATTTGCATGGAATATCTTTTTCCATCCCCTCACTTTCAGTCTGAATGTGTCCCTAGGTCTGAAGTGGGTCTCTTGTAGACAGCATATAAATGGGTCTTGTTTTTGTATCCATTCAGCAAGCCTGTGTCTTTTGGTTGGAGCATTTAATCCATTCATGTTTAAGGGAAATATCAATATGTATGTTCCTATGACCATTTTCTTAATTGTTTTGGGTTTGTTTTTGTAGTTCCTTTTCTTCTCTTGTGTTTCCCACTTAGAGAAATTCCTTTAGCATTTGTTGTAGAGCTTGTTTGGTGGGGCTGAATTCTGTTAGCTTTTGCTTGCCTGTAAAGCTTTTGATTTCTCCATCACATCTGAATGAGACCTTGCCAGGTAGAGTAATCTTGGTTGTAGGTTCTTCCCTTTCATCACTTTAAGTATATCATGCCACTCCCTTCTGGCTTGTAGAGTTTCTGCTGAGAAATCAGCTGTTAATCTTATGGGAGTTCCTTTGTATGTTATTTGTCATTTTTCCCTTGCTGCTTTTAATAATCTTTCTTTGTCTTTAATTTTTGCCAGTTTGATTACTGTGTGTTTCAGCGTGTTTCTCCTTGGGTTTATCCTGTATGGAACTCTCTGCACTTCCTGGACTTGGGTGGCTATTTCCTTTCCCATGTTAGGGAAGTTTTTGACTATAATCTCTCCAAATATTTTCTCTGGTCCTTTCTCTCTCTCTTCTCCTTCTGGTAGCCCTATAATGTGAATGTTACTGCATTTAATGTTGTCCCATAGGTCTGTTAGGCTGTCTTCCTTTCTTTTCATTTTTTCTTCATTCTTGTCTGCAGCAGTGAATTCCACCATTCTGTCTTCCAGGTCACTTATCCATTGTTCTGCCTCAGTTATTCTGCTATTGATTCCTTGTAGTGTAGTTTTCATTTCAGTTATTGTATTATTCATCTCTGTTTCTTTGTTCTTTAATTCTTCTAGGTCTTTGTTAAACATTTCTTGCATCTTCTTGATCTTTGCCTCCATTCCTTTGGATGACCTTCACTATCATTATTCTGAATTCTTTTTCTGGAAGGTTGCCTGTCTCCACTTCATTTAGTTGTTTTTGTGGGGTTTTATCTTGTTCTTTCATCTGGTACATAGCCCTCTGCCTTTTCATTTTGTCTGTCTTTCTGTGAATGTGCTTTTTGTTCCATAGGGTGCAGGATTGTAATTCTTCTTGCTTCTCTGGAGTTCTTATATGAGGAAGATTTCTGACATTTTTCACTATCCTACAAATTGACTGAGTCAGATTTATATATAATTTATACAGGGATTTAAGTGTATTCATCCATAGATTTTAATCAAGCTCATTTCCTGCCTATGTGAAGGAGAAAATTGAAAAGCACATATATGTAGGTAACTTTTATAGTATAAAGTGCAGCCTGTGAAACCTTAACAGTTTCTGTGTGGAAAAATGTTATAGTTTAACAAGTTAATTGGGGTAACATTAAAAGTTTGAGACTTTTTGCCTATTAAGATAAATTTGGTAAATTTAGTATAATTTATTCCCTTACATATGCTTCCTAGATTTTATTTGTGTTCCTAATTATGATACTGTTTCTTTAGGATACTGCTTCATAATTAGTTTTTCACAATCTAATTTAATAATTTTTTCCTCCATTAGAATGTGAAACATGTTGTAGAAGCATTCAAGAAGTGGCTGAAGGGGGAAGGAAAAAGTGCCACTACCTATCAGAAAAAAACAAAACAAAACATGGGAAATACAACCACCAAATTCCGTAAAGCACTCATCAATGGTGATGAAAACCTGGCCTGCCAAATATATGAAAACAACCCTCAGCTAAAAGAATCCCTTGATCCAAATACATCTTACGGGGAGCCCTACCAGCACAATACGCCATTACACTATGCTGCTAGACATGGAATGAATAGAATATTAGGGTAAGTATTACTGTAAAGCAATTGATAACAAGTTAGAGAAAGGGAAGAAAAAACCTGATCTTTAGAAAATATATGCATACGTGTGCATGTTATGTGGTATTGTAGTGAATTAAACTTTGTAGAATTGAATATGCGTAAATTATTAAGTATGATTTTTTTATTATGCCTAAATTAGACCAAAGGTTTCAGTAGTGAGGTTAGTTCACATATTATTTTTACTGTAAATACGTTTTGATCCTCAGTATGTTTCATAGTATGAACTTCTTATAATAGTGTAGTGTTTAATTTACAACATTTCAATTCTAGAAAAGTACTTATCAACTCTCAAAAAATTGCAGGGAATTGTGCCCTAGGCAATTTAAGTTGAAAAACTAATGTGTTTACCTTACCGATTCATGATCAGATTTGAGTTTTCTTCTTTTAATGGGGTTCAGTTACTTGAAAAAACTTTTCTAAAAGCAAACCATTTCCTTGGAACTGAAAATACTAAGAAACTTAAAAAAAATCTCTTCAACAAGAAAGCATTAGTGGCAGCAAATATGTGAAGATTCTTCCTAATTACATGGTGTTTGCTAGCTTATAAGATGAAAGAAGCAAAGGATAGAAAAGTAATTCCAAAACAAATTTAGTCTTTAGAAGTAGATTATTCAGTTATGGAAGTCTGATGCTAGGAGAGAAAGAAACACTTCTTTGCTTATGCAGTGAAATATAATTCTTCAACCAATATCCTGAGCACTTTAGAACTTGACAAAAAACTTTTCAGTCCTTTCTCTATTTCTTTTTATACAAATTTGTCATTCAAAATAAGCTGCTCTTTTTGGTATCCCTGAATCATGCCATGTGTGTTGTCTGCCATGTTCATTGTGCTCTTTCTGCCAGGAGTATCCCACTCCTCTCAGCTTTCTCTTTCTTACCTAAATTTTAGCCTTCCTTCAAGGTCCTAGGCACACTTTATCTATCTTCTTAGCCTGTCACAACCCATAGGAACTTTAGTCTTTTGTTGAACTTCTATGATTCTTTTTTGTTTGTTTGTATTACTTGTTTGGTATACACTATGTCATTGTATTTTATAATTTTGTGTATCTTCTCTTTGCCTACCTAAAGTTCAGCTTTTTTAAAGGACCTTCTTAATACTTCTAGCATCTAGCATAGTATCTTACACAAAGTAAGTAGAAATATCATAAAATCATGGCACAGGAAATATCTTTATGATCAGGATTTGTGACTGACAAAAATTCCATAAATAATTTATGTTTTCCAGGCCTATGACTATCAAGTAGTTATTTTTGTAACCTCTTGAAAATAAAATAGGTATTTCTCTTTTTTTTTTTTTTTGCGATACGCGGGCCTCTCACCGTTGTGGCCTCTCCTGCTGCGGAGCACAGGCTCCGGACGCGCAGGCCCAGCGGCCACGGTTCACAGGCCCAGCGGGTCCGCGGCATGCGGGATCCTCCCGGACCGGGCACGAACCCGCGTCCCGTGCATCGGCAGGCGGACTCTCAACCACTGTGCCACCAGGGAATCCCCTAAAATAGGTATTTTTTTGACTTAAAAACAGGTATTTCTATAACCTCTCCTTTTTGCATTTATCTTTTATTTTCATTTCTTGTAAAATACCCACTTAGAAGCCACCTCCAACTCATATTGTTATACTTTTTCTTCCAAAACTGGGTCTTCCCTATGTTAATGACACTAACATGTTGTACTAATAAAATAATGGCAAACACATTGAGGCCTTGCTATTTTCTTTTTTGTTTGTTTTGTTTTTATTTCCATTATTCTAGGAGGTGGATCAATAAAGATCTTGCTGTGATTTATGTCAAAGAGTGTTCTTATGTTTTCCTCTAAGAGTTTTACAGTGTCTGGTCTTACATTTAGGTCACTAATCCATTTTGAGTTTATTTTTGTGTATGGTGTTAGGGAGTGTTCTAATTTCATTCTTTTACATGTAGCTGTCCAGTTTTCCCAGCACCACTTATTGAAGAAACTGTCTTTTCTCCATTGTATATCCTTGCCTCCTTTGTCATAGATTAGTTGACCATAGGTGCGTGGGTTTATCTCTGGGCTTTCTATCTTGTTCCATTGATCTATGTTTCTGTTTTTGTGCCAGAACATATTGTCTTGATTACTGTAGCTTTGTAGTATAGTCTGAAGTCAGAGAGTCTCATTCCTCCAGCTCCGTTTTTTTCCCTCAAGACTGCTTTGGCTATTCGGGGTCTTTTGTGTCTCCATACAAATTTGGTAATTTGATAGGGATTGCATTGAATCTGTAGATTGCTTTGGGTAGTATAGTTATTTTCACAATGTTGATTCTTTCAATCCAAGAATGTGGTATATCTCTCCATCTGTTGGTATCATCTTTAATTTCTTTCATCAGTGTCTTATAGTTTTCTGCATACAGGTCTTTTGTCTCCCTAGATAGGTTTATTTCTAGGTATTTTATTCTTTTTGTTGTAATGGTAAATGGGAGTGTTTCCTTAATTTCAGATTTTTCATCATTAGTGTATACAAATGCAAGAGATTTCTGTGCATTAATTTTGTATCCTGCAACTTTACCAAATTCATTGATTAGCTCTAGTAGTTTTCTGGTGGCATTTTCAGGATTCTCTATGTATAGTATCGTGTCATCTGCAAACAGTGACAGTTTTACTTCTTCTTTTCCAATTTATATTCCTTTTATTTCTTTTTCTTCTCTTACTGCAATCACTAGGACTTCTAAAACTATGTTGAATAATAGTGGTGAGAGTGGACATCCTTATTTTGTTCCTGATCTTAGAGGAAATGCTTTCAGTTTTTCACCATTGAGAATGATGTTTGCTGTGGGTTTGTCATATATGGCCTTTATTATGTTGAGGTAGGTTCCCTCTATGCCCACTCTCTGGAGAGTTTTTATCATAAATGGGTGTTGAATTTTGTCAAAAGTTTTTTCTGCATCTATTAAGATGATCATATGGTTTTTCTTCTTCAGTTTGTTAATATGGTGTATCACATTCATTGATTTGCGTATACTGAAGAATCCTTGCATCCCTGGGATAAATCCCACTTGATCATGGTGTATGATCCTTTTAATGTGTTGTTGGATTCTGTTTGCTAGTATTTTGTTGAGGATTTTTGCATCTGTATTCATCAGTGATACTGGTCTGTAATTTTCTTTTTTTGTAGTATCTTTGTCTGGTTTTGGTATCAGGGTGATGGTGAGGCCTTACTATTTTCTAGGCACTATTAACAGTGCTCTACATGCATTGTCTCACTTAATCCTCACTACAGCTCTATGAGTTCGTTAATCATATGCATTTCAGAGGTGAGAAAACTGAAGCACCGAAGGATTAAGCAACTTGTCAGAACTGTGCTGCTTGTAAATGGTAAAGCTGTTTGCCCAGGCAGATGACTGTAGGCTGTAGGCTTTTCAACACTGTGATAACCTCTTATCTCTATAGGCAAATAAGCCTATATGTCAGGGCTGCCTAAAACACTGATTAGCAAAACAAATAAGTCACTCTGAACTTAAGTTTCCCTGTCTATAAAATAGATACACATAAAACTTGTGGGACAGTTAATGTGTTATATGTCTCATGGTGCCTAGCATATAATATTATTACTTCTCATGTTTGTAACCCTAAATAACTTCCAATCATCTTTGACTTACTCCTTGCTCTTCCTTTACCTAACCTGCTACTAATGCAAAGTTCACTAAGTCTTATCTCTTGGATTCTCTTCTTTGCATTCCTGTTGCCCCAAGCTTTGTTCACTCTTACCAGCCCCTTCTTCCAATACTGAAAATACCTGACTCCTGAATGATCTTTTTGCAAGTCTTTTTCTCCTATAATCTCATGTCCAGGTTAATCTTGCTAAAAGTATAGCCTTTTCAATGTTCTATCATGAGAAAACTGTAACTACACTACCATCTGACTTATTCTATTTGGCTTCTGAAGCCAACTTTTCTATGCCCTAATTCTACCGATTCAGCCTAATCTCTCATTGTTCTCTAACATGATCATATCAGTCAATCTGGTTACCCTCCCTCTTGCTTTCCCCACTTTTAAAAATGCCACCCCCTTAGCTTTATTCCTGTTAGTCCTTGATTCTGAAATGTCTTCTTTCTTCTCTAATTTCTTGTCCTTTAAGTCCTCACTTGGTTTCTGTCTTTTCATGAATTCATTACCAACTATTCTGACCTGCAGTATTCTTTCTGTTCTCTGAAATTCCTACAACTTAGATTTTAAACCATCCAATTGTCATTAAACTCATCTCTTTGACTAGATTATAAATATTACAAATACACTGCTACACAGTAATGCTCTCAATAGATTAACTCTTGATTACTTAATCTGTTAAGGCTTTCTTTTTTTGAGTTGAACATTTTCAGTGAAATTACAAAACTGTTGCTTTAGCTTCTGAATATTGAACACTATAATAATATTTAATATCAAGTCTTGTTATGTGATTAATTAAAACTTGCTTAGAATACCAAGGTAAAATGTATTTAAATATTATTATTACTAAGGTAATATGTATATTTTAATATAAAAGAAATCAAGTAGCAAAATATATTCTAACCATTTATAGTGTAATTTAAAATATACTTTATGAAATTAGAAAACATTGTATAAGAAAGTTATCTAATCCAGTGAGTCTTTTTTTAAATTTATTTTATTCAAGTATAGTTGATTTACAGTGTTGTATTTTCTGCTGTACAGCAAAGTGATTCAGTTATGTGTTTATATATATATATTTATACACACACACATTCTTTTTCATACTCCTTTCCATTATGGTTTATCACAGGATATTGAATATAGTTCCCTGTACTGTACAGTAAGACCTTGTTGTTTATCCATTCTGTATGTACCAATTTGCATCTGCTAATCCCAAACTCCCACTCCTACCCTCTCCTACCCCCCACCCCCTTGGCAACCACCAGTCTATTCTGTGTCCCTGATTTTGTTTGTTTCCTGGATAGGTTCATTTGTGTAATATTTTAGATTCCACATATCATGATATCATATGGTATTTGTCTTTGTCTTTCTGACTTACTTACTTAGTATGGTAATCTCTAGGTCCATCCACGTTGCTGCATATGGCATTGTTTCTTTTTTATGGCTGAGTAGTATTTCATTGTGTATATGTACCGCATCTTCTTTATCCATTCATCTGTTGATGGACATTTAGGTTGTTTCCATATGTAATCCAGTGAGTTTTAAAGTGTGTTCTGAGGACTCCTAGATCCTGAGACTCTTTCAAGGAGGTGCAGTAGGTCAAAACTATTTTTATACTAATTTTAAGATGTTATTTGCCTTTTTTTCACTGCGTTGACATTTGCAGCTGTAGTTCAAAAAGCAGAGGATAAAACTGCGGACGCCTTTAGATGAATCAAGGAAGTGGCACCAAACCTTACTAGTAATTGGATTCCTCTCTGCCGGGCTCTTGCTGTTTTTTTTTTTTTTTTAAAAAAGCCGTTTCACTTAAAATGTCCTCAATGAAGCATTAAAATTACTAATTTTACTTAATCTCCATCCTCGATTACACATCTTCTTAATATTCTATGTGACAAATGTGAAGAATTCATAAATCACTTCTGCTGCTGTATGATGTTAGGTTTGAGAAAGAGCACTTGTACTTTTGTTTGAGGTATGAGTTGAACTACTTATTTTTTCGTGAAACAACATTTTAAATTAACAACATTCAGACTGGGATACTGGCTGGCTGACATTTTTCTTGAAAATGTATGACATAAGTGAGCCTATCAATTCAAGGGAAAACTGAGAGTATTTGTTGCTAATGATAAAATTTGAGTTTTCAAGTGAATATTGGAATTTTGAAAACTTGTATTTGCTGCCTTCAGCTTGATAGTTTCCCATTACTTAGGGACTTTCCTGAATAACAGTGGTGGTGATATAAATTAATATGATTTTTTAAAATATTGTATAATGAAATGTGACAAAAATCTAGAAGCTCTGTGTAACTCACTGAATTAGTATTTTTCAGAAGATCAGTATATGGTTTTTTACAATTATGCATGGGTAAAAGATTTATTCAAAATGCAAGGTAGACCAATGGATTTTAATGTAATAGAGTACAAAAGTTCATTTCATAAGATATCATATTTTATATTGCAAGTAATCTTTAAGAAATGACCACTTGTTGAATTTTTAGCATAGTATCAAATATGACTATTCACAGTTATTTGAAAAGGCTATTTTAAAATACTTCTCCCTTTTGTGATTATATAAGGCTGGATTTTTTTCATATGCTTGAACCCAAATGACACATATCACAACACATTGAATGCTGTGAGAATCTGTCTGTCTTCCATTAGCCAGATATTAAATAAAATTTGTAAACATGTAAAACAATGCCATTGTGCTCACTTAATTTTCAAAAAATGTATAGTTATTTTTTCATTTTAAGATATTAGGAATGTTAACTATGTAATGATATTAGGAATGTTAAATATGTAATGAGTTTATTTTTTAATTAATAAATGTTTTAAAATATCTTTTAATTTTTAATATGATGAATATCTATATAACTCAAATAAACAAAGGTTCTTAGGAATCTTTTCATTTTTAAATTTTTATTGGGGTGTACTTGATTTACAATGTTGTGTTTCTGCTGTACAGCAAAGTGAATCAGTTACACATGTACATATATCCACTCTTTTTTAGATTCTTTTCACATTACAGAGTAATGAGTAGAGTTCCCTGTAATATACAGTAGGTCCTTATTAGTTATCTATTTTATATATAGTAGTGTGTATATGTCCATCCCAATCTCCCAATAGGAATCTTCAGTAATTTTTAAAGTTGTGAAAGTTGTAAAAGTCTACTACCAAAAAGTTTAAAAATTGCTGATCTGAGGGCTTCCCTGGTGGCGCAGTGGTTGAGAGTCCGCCTGCCGATGCAGGGGACACGGGTTCGTACCCTGGTCCAGGAAGACCCTACATGCCGCAGAGCAGCTGGGCCCGTGAGCCATGGCCGCTGAGCTTGCGCGTCCGGAGCCTGTGCTCCGCAGCGGGAGAGGTCACAACAGTGAGAGGCCCGCGTACCGTCAAAAAAAAAAAAAAAAAAAATTTGCTGATCTGATCAATATTCCTGGTTCCTCTAAGAAGAAATATATCTGTCTCCATCCTCTGGTTATCATTCTATTGAATGAGTATTTAAAGACCTAAAGAAAGGGTGACTATATATTCTCTACATATACTTCACACTTATATTTTTACTTTATACTTAACTTTCAACTTCAGCCTAAAGTGTTTGGTGTTTTCTTTTAATTTTTATTGGAGTATAGTTGCTTTGTAATATTGTGTTAGTTTCTACTGTACAGCAAAGTGAATCAGCAATATGAATACATATATCCCCTCTTTTTTGAATTTCCTTCCCATTTAGGTACCACACAACATTGAATAGAGTTCCCTGGGCTATATAGTAGGTTCTCATTAGTTATCTATTTTATACATAGTATCAATAGTGTATATATGTCAATCCCAGTCTCCCAAGTCATCCCAGCCTGCCTTATCCCTTTAGTATCCATACGTTTGTTCTCTGTGTCTGTGTCTCTATTTCTGCTTTGTATATACAATTGTCTAAACCAATTTTTTCAGGTTCCAAATATATGCTTTAATATACGATATTTGTTTTTCTCTTTCTGACTTATTTCACTCTGTATGAGTCTCTAGGTCCATCCATATCTCTACAAATGTTCCTTTTTATGGCTGGGTAATATTCCATTGTATATATGTACCACATTTTCTTTATTTCATTCCTCTGCTGATGAACATTTAGGTTGCTTCCATGTCCTGGCTTTTGTAAATAGTGCTGCAATGAACATTGGGGGTGCATGTGTCTATGCCCAGTAATGGGATTGCTGGGTTATATGGTAGTTCTGTTTTTAGTTTTTTAAGGAATCTCCCTACTGTTCTCCATAGTGGCTCTATCAATTTACATTCCCATCAACAGTGCAAGAGGCTTCCCTTTTCTCCACAACCTCTCCAGCATTTATTGTTTGTGGATTTTTTGATGTTGGCCATTCTGACCAGTGTGAGGTGATACCTCATTGTAGTTTTCATTTGCATTGCTCAAATAATCAGTGATGTTGAGCATCTTTTCTTGTGTTTGTTGGCCACCTGTATGTCTTCTTTGGAGAAATGTCTGTTTAGGTTTTCCACCCATTTTTTGATTGGGTTTGTTTTTTTGATACTGAGCTGCATGAGCTGTTTGTATATTTGGAGATTAATGCTTTGTCAGTTGATTTGTTTGCAAATATATTCTCCCATTCTGAGGGTTATCTTTTCATGTTGTTTATGCTTTCCTTTGCTGTGCAAAGCTTTTTAAGTTTAATTAGGTCCCATTTCTTTATTTTTGTTTTTAATCTCATTATTCTAGGAGATGGATCAAAAAAGATCTTGATGCAATTTATGTCAAAGAGTGTTCTGCCTATGTTTTCCTCTAAGAGTTTTATAGTGTCTGGCCTTTCATTTACGTCTTTAATCCATTTTGAGTTTATTTTTGTGTATGGTGTTAGGGAGTGTTCTAATTTCATTCTTTTACATGTAGCTGTCCAGTTTTCCCAGCACCACTTATTGAAGAGGCTGTCTTCACTCCATTGTATATACTGTCCTTCTTTGTCATAGATTAAGTGACCATAGGTGCATGGGTTTATCTATGGGCTTTCTATCCTGAACCATTGATCTATATTTCTGTTTCTGTGCCAGCACCATACTGTCTTGATTATTGTAGCTTTGTAGTGTAGTCTGAAGTCAAGGAGTCTGATTCCTCCAGCTCCATTTCTTTTCCTCAAGATTGCTTTTGCTATTCGAGGTCTTTTGTGTTTCTGTGCAAATTGTAAAATTTCTTGTTCTTTTCTATGAAAAATTCCATTGGTAATTTGATGGGTATTACACTGAATCTGTAGATTGCTTTCGGTGTATAGTCATTTTCACAGTATTGATCCTTCCAATCCAAGAACATGATATATGTCTCCATCTGTGTCATCTTTGATTTCTTTCATCATTATCTTATAGTTTTCTGTGTACAGGTCTTCTGCCTCCTTAAGTAGGTTTATTCCTAGGTATTTTATTCTTTTTTTGCAATGGTAAATGGGATTGTTTCCTTAATTTCTCTTTCTGATCTTTCATTGTTAGTATATAGGAATACAAGAGATTTTTGTGTATTAATTTTGTATCCTGCAACTTTACTAAATTCATTAATTAGTTCTAGTAGTTTTTTGGTGGCATCTTCAGGATTTTCTATGTATAGTATCATGTCATCTGCAAACAGTTACACTTTTACTACTTCTTTGCCAATTTGGATTCCTTTTATTACTTTTTCTTCTCTGACTGCTGTGACTAGGACTCCCAATACTATGTTGAATAATAGTGGAGAGAGTGGGCACTCTTGTCTTTTTCCTGATTTTAGAGGAAATACTTTCAGTTTTTTACCATTGACAGTAATGTTTGCTGTGGGTTTGTCATATATGGCCTTTATTATGTTGAGGTAGGTTCCCTCTAGGCCCACTTTCTGGAGAGTTTTTATCATAAGTGGATGTTGAATTTTGTCAGAAGCTTTTTCTGCATCTATTGAGATGATCTTATGGTTTTTATTCTTCAATTTGTTAATATGGTGTATCACATTGATTGATTTGCATATATTGAAGATTCCTTGCCTCCCTGGTATAAATCCCACCTGATCATGGTGTATGATTTTTTTAATGTGTTGCTGGATTCAGTTTGCTAGTATCTTGTTGAGGATTTTTGCATCTATGTTCATCAGTGATATCGGCCTGTAATTTTCTTTTTTTGTGATATCTTTGTCTGCTGTTGGTATCAGGGTGATGGTGGCCTCGTAGAATGAGTTTGGGCACGTTCCATCCTGTGCAATTTTTTGGAAGAGTTTGAGAAGGATACGTATTAGCTCTTCTCTAAATGTTTGATAGAATTCACCTGTGAAACCATCTGGTCGTGGACTGTTTGTTGGAAGATTTTTAATCACATTTTCAATTTCAGTATTTGTGATTGGTCTGTTCATATTTTCTGTTTCTTCCTGGTTCAGTCTTGGAAGGTTGTAGTTTTTTAAGAATTTGTCCATTTCTTCCAGGTTGTCCATTTTATTGGCATATAGTTGCTCATAGTAGTCTTTTATGATCCTTTGTATTTCTGTGGTGTCAGTTGTAACTTCTTTTTCATTTTTAATTATACTGATTTGAGTCTTCTCCCTTTTTTTCTTGATGAGTCTGGCTAATGGTTTATCAATTTTGTTTATCTTCTCAAAGAACCAGGTTTTAGTTTATTGATCTTTGCTATCATTTCTTTCATTTTTTCTTCATTTATTTCTGATCTGATCTTTATGATTTCTTTTCTTCTGCTAACTCTGGGGTTTTTTGTTCTTCTTTCCCGAATTGCTTTAGGTGTAAGGTTAGGTTGTTTATTTGAGATGTTTCTTGTTTCTTGAGGTAGGATTGTATTGCTATAAACTTCCCTCTTAGAACTGCTTTTGCTGCATCACATAGGTTTTGGGTCATCATGTTTTCATTGGCATTTGTCTGTAGGTATTTTTTTATTCCCTCTTTGATTTCTTTGATGATCTCTTTGCTCTTTAGTAGCATATTGTTTAGCCTCCATGTATTTGTGTTTTTTACAGTTTTTATCCTATAATTCATTTCTAATCTCATAGTGTTGTGGTTGAAAAAGATGCTTGATATGGTTTCAATTTTCTTAAATTTACCAAGGCTTGATTTGTGGCCCAAGATGTGATCTACCCTGTGGAATGTTTTCTGTGCACCTGAGAAGAAAGTGAATCCTGCTACTTTTGGATAGAATGTCCTATAAATATCAGTTAAGTCTATCTGGTCCAATGTGTCATTAAGGCTTGTGTTTCCTTATTAATTTTCTGTCTGGATGATCTATCCATTGGTGTAAGTGGAGTGTTAAAATCCCCCACTATTTTTGTGTTAATGTTGATTTCCCTTTTTATGCCCATTAGGGTTTGCCTGATGTATTGAGGTGCTCCTATGTTGGGTGCATAAATATTTACAATTGCTATATCTTTTTCTTGGACTGTTCCCATAATCATTATGTAGTGTCCTTCCTTATCTCTTGTTAGTCTCCATTTTAAAGTCTATTTTGTCTGATATGAGTAATGCTACTCCATCTTTCTTTTGATTTCCATTTGCATGGAATATCTTATTCTGTCCCCTCACTTCAGCCTGTATGTGTCCCTAGGTCTGCAGTGGGTCTTCTGTAGATAGCATATATCGGGTCTTGTTTTTGTATCCATTTATCCAGTCAGTGTCTTGATTGGAGCATTTAATGCATTTACATGTAAGGTAATTATCAATATGTATGTTTCTGTTACCATTTTCTTAATTGTTTTGGGTTTGTTTTTGTAGGTCTTTTTCTTCTCTTGAGTTTCCTACCTCGAGAAGTCCTTTTAGCATTTGTTGCAAAGCTGGTCTGGTGTTCGTGAATTCTCTTAGCTTTTGCTTGTCTGTAAAGCGTTTGATCTCTCCATCAAATCTGAATGAGAACCTTGTTGGGTAGAGTAATCTTGGTTGTAGTTTTTTCCCTTTCATCACTTTAAATATATCCTGCCACTCCCTTCTTGCCTGCAGAGTTTTTGCTGAAAGATCAGCTGATAACCTTATGGAGATTCCCTTGTATGTTATTTGTTGCTTTTCCCTTGCTGCTTTTAATATTTTTTCTTTGTATTTAATTTTTGTTAGCTTGGTTAATCGTGTCTCGTCTTGTTTCTCCTTGGGTTTATCCTGTCCGGGACTCTCTGCGCTTCATGGACTTGATTGACTATTTCCTTCCCCATGTTAGGGAAGTTTTCCACTATAATCTCTTCACATATTTTCTCAGACCCTTTCTCTTTCTCTTCTTCTTCTGGGACCCCTATATTTGAAATGTTGGTGCGTTTAATGTTGTCCCAGAGGTCCCTGTGACTGTCTTCAATTCTTTTCATTCTTTTTTCTTTATTTTGGTCTGCAGTAGTTATTTCCACTACTTTATCTTCCAGGTCACTTATCCTTTCTTCCACCTCGGTTGTTTTGCTGTTGATTCCTTCTAGTGTATTTTAAATTTCATTTATTGTGTTGTTCATCACTGTTCATTTATTCTTTAGTTCTTCTAGATCCTTGTTAAATATTTCTTGTATTTTCTCCATTCTATTTTCAAGATTTTGGATCATCATTTCTACCATTACTCTGAATTCTTTTTCAGGTAGATTGCCTATTTCCTCTTCATTCATTTTGTTGTGGGTTTTTATCTTGCTCTTTTGTCTGCAACATATTTCTCTGTCTTCTCATTTTTTACTAACTTACTGTGTTTTGTCTCCTTTTGTCAGGCTGCAGGGTTGTAGTTCCTCTTGCTTCTGGTGTCTGCCCCCAGTGGGCGAGGTTGGTCCAGTGGCTTGTGTAGGCTTCCTGGTGGCGGGGACTGTGTTCTGGTGGGCAAAGCTGGATCTTGTCCCTCTGTTGGGCAGGGCCACGTCAAGTGGTGTGTTTTGGTGTGTCTGTGGGCTTAATACGACTTTAGACACCTGTCTCTGGTGTTTCCTTTGTTCTTAATTGTTTGGAGATCAGTGGCTCATAATTTCTTTATTAAAGCCTTTAATATCCTATACTAGAATCAAAAATTACCTTATTGCTCTCCTTTCCTAAGAATAAGCAACTCTCATCTCTTTAATCTGTGTATCTTTTGTTTTTCAAAATTTATTTAGGTAGTACAGAGAAAATGACAAATCATGATTATTTTAAATGATTAGTTGATTTTGGAATTAAGTTACTCTTCTTAACACTGTGTCATGTAGAATAAGGATAAATAGCATTTACGCATCATCATTACGTGAAATACCAACTCTGTTTTAACTCTTTGTGTTTTAGATAGCTTCAGTTATTTCACCATGTGTAACCTTGCTTAAACTTTCTAACAGATTGATGGCCATTATTTTCTCATGCTGCCTCATGTAATCTGGCATACCTGCCTGCTAGCTTCAGTATAGACCCTGGCTAAGCTTGCCTAGATTCCTGACACATGACATATATGGGTATACAAAGGAATATACCTAGCCAGAGACAAAATACTTTAGTTCCCATAAAGTAAATTACCCATTTGCAGTAAGGCCTTATTTTATCCCCATTTCCTTTAGCTTTATGGTACCTGCAACAGCAGGCATAACTTTCCCCTCTTCTCAGGCAGAATAATACAGCAAAAGAAGGGTAGTTTACAGTTTAGGAGCTAGTTTGCCTCTGTATCTCTCTGAACCTAGTTTATATTATACCATATCACAGTGCTTCTTTCATGGGAAACTAAATTCATATTCATAAATAGTTACTACTTAATGTAGCAAAAAGACTGTTTAGACTTTGGAGTCAGCATGTTCTAGTTTGGATATACAGTTCATTAGTTGTAGCTTCTTAGGAAAGTCATGTATAAAATGGGGAATTAGAGTGCTTATTCCTTAGATTTTACAGGATAGCTTCTTGTGCTTCCTTGGAAATAAAAGGGGCCTGTCTTTTGGTATAAATAAAATATAAAATCTTTATTAAAGCATGTCTTTATCAAAGCATATGTTAATACTAAACTCTGAGAATTAAAATAGAGTTTCCAGTTATTGATATCTATTTTTTTGACTCATGTTTCAGGAGTTATTAAATTCTTTTAAATGGTTCAATGCAGTTCTCTTCTCCTAACCTCCCTTGTATGCAAACACTATAAGGGCAGGGAGTTAATCTGTTTTCTTAACAATATGCCTAACTTCTAAAATAGTACCTGGCAAACAACGACTGCTCAAAAATAATGTTGCATGGAAGAAAAGTTTTAAAAGCAACTGAAAGTGTATGTGTATGTTAAGTGACTGGGAGGATAAGAGTGTTATGGCAAGAAACTGAGGCCCTAAGAGAGAACACTGTTATTTTGTGGGGAGCTCAACTGAATATGAGATAATGATGAAATATGCAAGAGAAATGGGACTCTGAGAAGTTAGAATATGGTCTAAAGGTCACATTAGACAGGGTGAAAGAGAATTAAGAATTATCTCAGAAGTGATAGTAGAAGCCCTTTGAGAGAAACCATGATTCTGCTACCACTGTCTATTATTTGGGTTCTGATAAAAGTTTACAGCTTACAAAGTGTATTCATAGAAACCATTGAAAGATAAGTGACTTTAAGAGTAGATGTGCTCTCTGAAAGGAGGGAATGTGTATGGAGAAGTAAATAGATTCAGGAAGTGAATTTGCTTCCAGTAAGGGGATAGGAAAGTAAGCCATCTTCATGGGTAAAAGATTGTACTGAAAAAATTAAGAGGTCTGTTAAAAAGATGTGTAGTAGGGCTTCCCTGGTGGCGCAGTGGTTGAGAGGCCGCCTGCCGATGCAGGGGACACAGGTTCGTGCCCTGGTCCGGGAGGATCCCACATGCCGCGGAGTAGCTGGGCTGGTGAGCCATGGCCGCTGAGCCTGCGTGTCCGGAGCCTGTGCTCCGCAACGGGAGAGGCCATGGCAGTGAGAGGCCCGCGTGCCGCAAAAAAAAAAAAAGTGTAGTTATGGAAACCGAGGTGATACAGAGGTCAGGATATAAATGGATTATTAGCAGTTTCAGATTAAAAACAAGAATTGAGGACAGTGATAAGAATTTAGCTCTGAAAGAGTGCAATTTTAGTACAGTGATCAGAATAGGGTCATACTGAAGTGGAGATTAAATGTAGAAGAAATATAGGTAGCAGATATAAACTGACTGTTTGATAATTAACAGTGAAAGAATCTAGAAAAACAGATGGCTTCTGGATGGATTATTAGGGTCAAATGAAAGGGATTTTTTTTTTCCAGGTTAATGTTTTCCTTATTCCATCTTCCTGCCAATTATCTCCTGTCCTTGTTCCAGAATTAACCTTATATGCAAGTAGTAAAATATACTTCATGATTACTGGCATAGTTATAGAAAGGTGCCTATCTAAAACTTACATATCAATTATAAATTTATAGTTCTGTTTATTCATTCATGTAAATTAAAGAAGATTCTACTTTTTAAATTAAACATAATAAAATAGTAATATGAATCAATAAAATTAGAATATCCAGCTTTACAGTTTTAGTACAAAATATTTATGCAGGTATTGTATTGTGTCTAATAAATTTGAGAATCTTTCCTGAATAAATATGTATAAAGAAGCTATTTTAATACTTTAACTTCAGAATAATAATGTTTGTTTGGTTTGATTAATCAGAATCTGGCAGATTGGGTATAAGAACATTTGCAAAATTATCACACTATCTCTTCCCTCTATTGGGGAGGATCTAGAATTGTTTAATGAGAGAGAGATTGATAGAGAAAGAGAGCTTTCTCCATATCAGCTGACATCCTTCCAACTTGTATTAAATTCCATGCTGATAATTCCTTGTATTAAATTCCATGGTTTGTTTCTCTCCTGAACAAACTAAAAGAGAAAATAAATGATATATTGGAAATAGGGATAGGAAAGGCTAAATAAATGTGGTTGTACAGAATCTTATAGACTCTGAATTAATTTTAATAATTTATTTCTAAATTAAATTTTTAAGAATATGAAATCTTTTTTATTCTTAATAATGCCTCTTAGAAGAAGTTTTAATCTTGAACACATTTTTAGAGTATTGTCTAGATTTTGGTTATTCATTATAATCCACTATAATTCAACCATTATAAATACAGGGAGATATCACTGAGAATATTATCATCAGTTGTTGACTTAGGGAAAATATATTTTTCCTTTTTTTTTCTTTTAAACTATGAAGCAACATTATGGTTATATAAATAAATAAAACTACTCACATTCCTGCCTCCCTTAAACAACTGTTAGAATTATTCCTTGTTCCCTTCTAGTTTTAGCTATAAGTGTTCATAGATAGACTTTTCAATGACTTTATAATTTTCTATTGTATAGAAAGACCATAATTTATGTTTCCCATTTTTCCTATAACCAGACATTTAAGTTACTACAGATTTTTCTATTCAAAATAACAGTATATTGAATGTCATTGTTCCTATAGATTTTTATTCTTTAAGTTATTTCCTTTAGGATAAATTCCAGGAGTAGGTTTACTTGGTCAAAGACTATCAACCATATATTAGTTGGTTATATATATTACATATATTAGGTATATATTTATGTTGATTATATATATAATATATATGTTAGCTATTATGTAACTTGTGTAAGATCATATAGCTAAAAAGTGACAGAACTGGGATTAGAGTCTGACAGTCTGTACTAGATACCATGTTCTTTACCAGTCGGCTACACTGCTGGCTTGAGAGATCTACAATTCTATCTTAATATATTCCCAATAAAAGTAATATTCATTCAGTTCATCTATCAAAATTATAGCAAGAGTCTGTGTCTGACACTGTATTGGGGATTCAAGAAAGAACAGGATACAGACCCTGCCATAGAAGGCTGTAAACCAAGTGGGAGAAGGGAAAAGATATGTAAGAAAGTAACTATGATACAATGTAATGAATTATATAATTAGAATATTATAGGAAGACAAAGAAGGGAATGACCAAATGCCACTGGAGGAGGCCGCCTTGTGTAAAGAGGCTTCTAAGTAGGGCTGGGTTTGTTTAGATGGCTAGGTCAGGTCCTGGGGAACCAAATAGCAGAGCAAGCAATGAAGAGCCTACAAATGTACTGCAGGGGTCAGAAGGCCATAAAGGCTATGTAGGACTGTAGAGAAAATATGCACAGTTAGGGTTTTCTGAGCAAATTTTATTAGAACTTGGGACCTAGGCTTAAAAGACAAGCCTTGGAAGTTAAACTTTGACTGAGTAGAGATTGAGAACTCCAGAGAGGTTTACCTCTCAGGAGATACATGTTTACATTTGAATAAGGTGTGGATGAGACCTAAGACCATTGAGACGTTCCCTAAGTTGTAAGACTCAGAGATGCTAGTCTTATCTTCTGCCCAGAAACATATTTTACATTCCAAACCATAAGAACCCAGGATCTTCCCTAGGACAATTTGTTCACACTCAAGGATAGGTTCCCCCACTCTGACACCCCCCCACCCGCTTCTCTCCCCGCCTCCCCCCATCTCCAGAGGGGAGGAGGTCTGCTATACAAGCCTTCCAGAGTCTTATTTTTGCAGCTAATTGCTTTATTAACTTCCTATTGTTGCTGTAACAAATTACCACAAACTTGGTGACTTAACACAAATTTACTATCTTAAAGCTCTGGAGATCAGAAGTCTCAAATGGTTTCACTGGATTAAACTCAAGGTTTTGGCAGAGCTGTATTCCTTCTGCAGGCTCCTGGGTAGAATCCCTTACCTTACCTTTTCCAGTTTCCAAAAGCTGCCTGCACTTCTTGGCTTGTGACCCCTTCTACCATTTTTAAAGACAGAAGCATAGCATCTTTGAATATCTCTCTGATTCTCACCCTCCTGTCTTTCTGTTCTAAGGACTCAAGATTACATTGGGCCCACCTGGATAATCTAGGATAATTTCCCAATGTCAAGAACCTTAACTTAATCTTATCTGCGAAGTCCCTTTTACTGTGTAAGGTAACATATTCACAGGTTCCAGGAATTAGGACATAAACCTCTTTGGGGTGGGGACATTAGTCTGCCTGTCACATTCGCCCACAGCGCAGACCCCAGTACATGTATTGTACTGTGATGTCTGATCGGGCTTGGATTGCATTACCCCAGTGGTAAGAGTTGGGTTATGAGGGACTGGCATGGTTATTATAAGTAATAATATTTCATTTGTTTCTGCTTCAGAGACTTCATGTCTTACTTTCAGGCTAGTTTTGAAGGGCTATATTGCCAAGCTGTGTAGAATCTTGAATTATAAAAACAGGAAATATGCAGAGTTGTTCTGAAAGTTGTCTGGGACCTTCTACTACTTTAGGACAACTTACTCAGCCTTTTTCTGATAAGAGTGTTCCACCTTGGCTAACTCATTCAAATTGAAAAGCCCATCCTAGTTCCTTTTTGGTCAGGGTTTTTGGTTTTTCTTGTTCTAAGCTGAAACTAACCTAAAAACAATTCAGATGAATCTAGGATTTAAGAGTTTGACTCTGCTTCCTTCCCATTGCTCTTCTGCACTTGGACATAGGAACGCAAATGATACCATACCTCCGCAGTAAATGTGATTCATCTTCAGATATGGGACTGTATGCCCATTTCATAGTGTATTTGTGTTTTTTAATACAGGCTGACTGTATTTTAGTAGGTCTTATCCAACTCATTTTCCAGTATCCTATTATGGCCACTGAACTGGCTCAAATATTAGTCCATTGACCCTAGCTCAAGGATGTAGTGGATGCTAGGCATGGATGCTAGGCACAACTCTCAGATCTGGGTTTGGCAGTAGCTAAGGCAGCTCACCTAGACCTACCATTGGTAAGGGCTGCCACCTTGGAATTAGATCTTTTTCTCCCAGAACTAACCATAGCTTACTCCCCTCAAAAAGTATTACACCGTGTAATATGTGCCTTATTCTTTCAAAGGCTAGACAAAGACTTAGGTAGAGAAATTTTCCCTAGATTTAACATTTAACGTTCCCACTAGCTCCCAGACTTATGCATTGCTTGCTTCGCTTATATTGTCACCATCCTTATTAAGTAAATATGTACTCAAGAAAAAAAATAGAGCAGAGCAATAAACAAAAAAAATTGGTGTGGTATGTTTAATACTGTACCTAAGGCATTTATGTTAATTGACATATTAGTCTGTAAGTGGCCCTTGCGGTTCCTTTCCTTCTTCCTCCCCTTCCTTTTATCTTCCTTGTTTCTTCACTTCTCTTTCATTTTCCTTTTCCTTACCTTTCTTTTTTCTTCCTATGCCTTTTTCTCTTTAATTAGCAAATACTGTAAAGATATGCAACTTTGGTTTTTTGGTATTATTATTCTAGAATGGAGTTTTTTATAACTAAGAATTAGTCATTCAACGTATTTTGAAACAGTGCTTCAATAGAAATTGGATTAGCAGCTTAAAAGTAGAGGTTACCTTTTAAATGTATCTTCCGTGTACTCTTTCAAGGTAGGAAAAAAACTGATTTTCATCCTTTTCCTTTACCATTTTAGGACCTTTCTTTTTGGTAGAGATGGAAATCCAAATAAACGGAATGTGCACAATGAAACATCTATGCATTTGTTATGTATGGGCCCTCAAATTATGATATCGGAAGGAGCCCTTCATCCTCGCTTAGCACGCCCCGCAGAAGATGATTTTAGAAGAGCAGACTGTCTGCAGATGATTTTAAGATGGAAAGGAGCAAAACTTGACCAAGGCGAATATGAGAGAGCAGCTGTTGATGCAGTTGATAACAAAAAGAACACACCCCTGCACTATGCTGCTGCCTCAGGGATGAAAACCTGTGTAGAGGTAAAACTTTGGTGGTGTTTTTTTTTTAAATATTCTGCATGGTAAAATCTGTGTCTTGGTAATGTGTAATAATCAGTTTTGTTTTACTTATCTTAACAGTTAATTTAGCTAGTCATTTCTGTCCCTTTTGTGGTTCTAAAAGAATCAGGAGCCCTTGTTTTAGGGAAAACAAACCCATAAACATTCATCCTTGGAAATAAAATGGAATTAGGAGCAATTGAAAATTTGCTAACATTCCTGAAGATAACAGTCATCATACAAACTCTATCATATTGAGAGTAATAGTTTTAGTAGAGACATGTTTTATATTTTTTGCTTATTTTTAGAAGCCAACTTATAAAATTTATACATATGGCAAATCTTGACAAGTGGGACCTTTAGCTATATATAGAATTGATCAGTTCCCTAAGCAATTGATAAATATTAATGAATACATTTATTGGGGTCTTTTAAAAACATATATATATTAAAATGTGCTGGTTTTTTCTGTGTAGTCTGCATTAAAGTGCCTGAATACTATATTGTAATTGAGTTTTTCCATATATGTTTTTCATATATATAAATACCTAACAACAGGCTTAGATAAAATCAACCATATAGTGTAGGATCTTAACTAAGCTAAGAAATCATTACTCTTTGTACTGTCATCACTACTCTACATACAGAAGAACAGGTTTCTCTCAGCTATGTAGAGGTCAGTCCATACATAATTCTTAGAAGTTCTTTTGTATAGATGTACTTAAGTTTCAGTGGGGAGAATTATAGATTGAATCACAGAGTATCCAGTTACCAAAAAAGTAGGACTTTATTGGAAAAATCAATGATCCAGATTAAATATATATTAATCAGATTAAAATACATATCTGAAAATTTAGTATTTCCTTAATGTTATTCATCTATATAAACTTCATATTTCTAAATTGATAAATATACCAAAAAATATGAAGGTCCTTCATTTTCGTACTCGTGTGAAAAGGTTATGGCCATTTAGGGACTTCCCTGGTGGCACAGTGGTTAAGAATCCTCCTGCCAATGCAGGGGACACAGGTTCAGTCTCTGCTCCAGGAAGATCCCACATACTGCGGAGTAACTAAGCCCATGTGCCACAACTACTGAGCCTGCGCTCTAGAGCCCGCAAGCCACAACTACTGAGCCCACACACCCAAACTACTGAAGCCCGCACACCCTAGAGCCTGCGTGCTGCAACTACTGAAGCCCGCGAGCTCTAGGGCCCGCGTGCAACAACTGCTGAGCCCATGTGCTGCAACTACTGAAGCCCGTGCAACTAGAGCCTGTGCTCCTCAACAAGAGAAGCCACTGCAGTGAGAAGCCCACACACTGCAACAAAGAGTAGCCCCCACTCGCTACAACTAGAGAAAGCCGGCGTGCAGCGAAGAAGACTCACTGCAGCCAAAAATAAATCTAAAAAAAAAAAAAGGTTATGGCCATTTATATGATTTCTTTAGTGTATCTGAAGTGTCAGTTATTTTCACTTCTAGAACCTTTCTGATCTTATCTTGTGTTTATTGCTGTTGTTTGTGATACTTACTAATCTTTTAGAATCTTTGTCATTACATCTCTTGGGTTTGTGTCACCTTTGCCCACTAGTTAATTAGTGACAGTCATTAACTTGAAACTAATTTTAAGCTTTGCTTTCTAACTTTGATTCACGGTGTGGTGGAAGGATGTTCTAGGATTTTGCGGGAGGGAGGCTATGGGCAGAATTCCTGAAGGCTTTTTACACAAGTCTTTTTGTATATTGTTCTATGCCCACCTCTTACGAAAGAATCACTGCCTATAGTGACTCATCATTGTTGACGGGACTGCATCATATTTCTCAAGTGAATTAGAGTAGAAAATATCTTATTCTTGATAGTAATAATAATGCTCTTAAACTGCTGCTTTAATATCTTGCTTCCAAAAATTCTCTATAAGCATTGCTTTAGTAGTTGTTCATTTTGAAGTATGTTTGCAATGACATGTTATTAAATTATTTTTAAAAATTGAATGTGGTGTTTTTACCAACATTGTTTTTTGCTCAGTGAAGGAAATTAGTACCAGGTTTATTCTGAACTGACAGGCCTGATGATTTGCTTGGTGTGAATGTATGTGTAAGTTTTAACTGTTTGATCTGTCAGCAAATCACTTTATACAAACCACACCATTTAATAACTGTTTTCATTTTTTTGTGTTCAGAAGAGCTCTTTGACTTAATGTAAAACACCTCAAATAGAGCCCTATAAATACCTTCATTGCATTTATTCTAGTTGTCATCAACAGATTTTAGCTCATCATTTTACCCATATAAAGCTATCTTAAATCTCTTATATATACTTGACTGTATACCCAGCCTTAGGTCTTAAATGACTTTTGATAATGTTTACTGTTAATTAAACCAGAAGAGTTTCACAGGGAAGTGTACATTAATTTCCAGAGGCCTTATGTTTTCTAGTTCTAGTGAGTAAAACAAATACATTGAAATACATAACCTACTATGTAACTGTACTTCTTAGAGAATTAGTCCTCAAGTGTCTTAGTGTTTGTATAAGGTCTTCTAACATTCACTGTGCTCATTGGTACCAAGCATGATATAAAGGGTTTGGGTTGAGTAAAAGACTGTTATCAGATATTTACTAATTTTTTTTATTAAGCTAAGCTATCATAGTATGGTATATAGGGCACTGGTTTCTAGTCTTGGTCCTCACAGAGACTGTCTGTAAGACCTTGAGCGAATCAGTCAACTTCTTTGAGATTATCAGTGTCAACCATCCAAATAGGAAACTATCACAGTTATCTCAAAAGACCCCTTTTAGTGCTAATTTTCTCTTAATCTGTGATTGCAGTAAAATATATCCCATTTTCAGTGTCTAGCCTTTGAGGTTAAATTGATTATTTTACTCCATGGTTAAGGTCAAGCTATTTTTTTTAACTCTTGAGGACATATCTATGGAAATACGTCTTTTCTAGTTGTTGTTTTTCTCTCTGTGTGTTTATTTAAGGACAGAGCTGATAAAGTCAACAGCAGACAATTTCATATGTGCATTTAAACACATACTTTCCTATGGCTCATTATTGTGAACCATATAAATGAAATGTTTAAAAACTCCCCCTTCTCTCTGTAATAATTGTGTTCCATAGTCAGCTAAAGGGACGCACACATACACACACAGAACATAACATAAAAGTATCTTTTTTTAAATTTATTTATTTATTTTTGGCTGCATTGGGTCTTTGTTGCTGTGGGCGGGCTTTCTTTAGTTGCGGTGAGTGGGGGACACCCCCCATCGCTGCACGCTGTGTGTGGGGGGGGCCTGGGACCCTTGCTGCGGTGGCCTCTCCCCCTGCAGAGCATGGGCTCCAGGCGCACAGGCTTCAGTAGTTGTGGCTCGCCAGCTCTAGAGCACAGGCTCAGCAGCCGCAGTGCACGGGCCTAGCCGCTCCCCGGCATGTGGGATCTTCCCGGACCAGGGATTTCTGAGGTCCAGCTCTGTGCAGGTGAAAGGTCCCGCGGGGGTCCTGTTTTCTGCTTCCTAGTCTGGGAAAAGAGAGTGTCTGGGTCTCTTCAGGGAAATGCAGGAGGTTCAGCAGCCACAGGAGGACAGGGTAGAGGGAAGACTGAATCTAAACGCCTCCCTCCTTTTTCTCTTGTGCTGCTGGCTGCTGCCTCGTGCTTTTTCCTCTCTTTCTATCTCTCAGAAGTTGTGCTGAGAGAAAAAAACATAGGCCAGAAAAGGGATGCACCCTGGACTGGTGTTTGTGGTGTGTGTGTGTGACTGGTGTTTGTGGGGGGTGTGTGTGTGTGTGTGTGTGTGTGTGTGTGTGTGTGTGTGTGTGTGTCCCCAGAGGCTGGAACCACAGTTCCTCTGATGAACCCTGGAGGCGGCCCAGTTCCTGATTGGTGGTTGCCATGGAGACCCACCTAAGCCTCTTTCACCTGAGCTGTATTATCTGAAGAGGGCGGCTCTCTGACCTGACAGTCACCTGAGAAGACCAGGAGGTGAGAGGGAGCCTGTGTCCAGATGGCATTCTCTGCCCTGTCCTCTCCCAGCAGGCACTTGGGGTGGCACAAACTGGGGGAGCCAGACCATGCTCACTGCACCCTCTGTAGAGCCCTAGGTGGACCTGCTCAGGGCAGATGTTTCCAGCTACTTGGTGAATGGTTCCTGGCCAGAACCCACTCTTTCCACCCCCTCCCTCCACCAGGGGAGGGGTGATTCAGGAGCAGAGGGCAGGGGCCTTCACCTTTAATCACCACACCCTCACCTGTCCTCCTCTTTGCTAATCGAAATTCTCTCCTTCCCTCAAGTCAAGCTCAAGTGCAGAAAGTTCTTCTGATGTTCTGGAGGAGGGGCGAGGCTAAGGAAATAATCCAGGGAGAGGAGGAAAGATGGACTGTGATTATTGAGTTTGAGGTATTTGAGCTAACATGAGGGGCTGGCAGGAGCCCTCCTGTTGCTCTTCTCCCAAATCCCACATTTGCATCTGGGCCTCCTGCCTGTCTCTGTGCTCTGGGCACTGTCACTTGCAGACTATTCTGGCTTCGGGCCCATGTGGGCCAGACTGCCCCTAACAGACATCAGAAACCGTTGCATGCTGCCCTGTGGGGGGCCTCAGGGGTGCTCGAGTGGGCACTAAGCTGCATTGTAATAGACCTCAAGTGATGCTGTACCAGGTACCAGGTGGTAGGGTGACTTCTGGATACACCTTGTCCTGATTGTATTGAAAATAAAGCAGAAGGCATCACCAAGAAGAAATTAAACCATGCCTGATGAGCTGCCTCACACTGTTCACCCGCCTGCCTGCGTGTTTTGACTGTGTTCCTGGGTGAAACGCCACTTTGTGCTTCCTCTGTGGCTGGTTCCATTAGGCATATCTGCCGTCCCTCCTCATCCAGCTGCTCAAGCAGGGGTCTTGAGTCAGGAGCTGGACCATATACCTCTCTTGACCAGTTCACAGCCCAACAGTCCCAAAGATTGAGAAGGTCTCTTGGGGACGGGAGACTCCCATGTTTTGAGGAGCTGAAGTTGACCTCCTTGCACTCACAGTTCCCTGGTGGCCTCCACCCCAGGACCAGCTAAGGCCAGAGCAGCCTGGGGCAGGTAGCCAGGAGTCCCCACCTCTGAGCATCCCACCTCTATCCTGACGCAAGGGCAGAAATTCCAAGGCATTTCCATGCTGGGGAGAAGGGAAGAGTGGGATGAGAAGGCTTTGCTCTCCCTTTGGGAAAGTTGCTAAAAAGTGACGAGAAGAGGTCAGTGACTAAGTCACAAATTCGTTCATGCAGCACGTATGTCTAGAGCACTGTTGTGTGCAGGCATACCAGTTGCTGGCTGAGGGTGTGTGATCCCATTCCCCTCCCCCTCGCTCCACACTTGCCAGCCAAGCCCCTGTGAGGCTGGGTCAGATGAGTAGAAGGTGGAATTCTTGCAGGAGAGTGGGGAGCAGAGACAATATTAGGGTTCAGAGCTAAATGCCTTTATCTTCCTGCTGTATAATCTTGGGTCCACCACAGACCATTCTATTTGAATGAAAAAATTCATCCCGTGGATTAGTCTTAAAACCTCATCCTCAAACACACACGTGCACGCATGCACACACACAACGCACACACACACAATTAATGTAAAAGATCATGCCGGTTCTGAGCCATCAAAGGCAGATCCCTCTGCAGCAGTGTGCTAAGGACTTCTGACCTGTGACTTTGGGGAACATGCACATAGATGACCAGGTTCTTAGCGTCCTCCCTCTCGACACAGCTGCCCCCTTCCCTGTACTTTTCAGTGATGCCTTCAACCAGGAGAGGGGGATCATCTCCTCTCTCCTCCCTCCCCCACCTGCTGCCTTGACACCACAAAGAGGGCTCGATGTTTGTGTTGACTGCTCATTTCTTTTCATCTGTTAACCTGTGGAGGCTTTGTGATTATCCACACTGAGTGTGAGTTTGTATTGGGGAGAGAAGGTGGTTGTGTTTTTTTTCTCTGATTCGACATCAGTGGAGGTTGTCAAAGCATAGGTAAATATTCAGCAACCATTCAAATGGAGAAACACCAATGGGGCCCGTGACATTGCCTCACAAATGGTGTTTGATTAATAAATTGGAGATGTGGAATTGCGAAGCCATTGGTTCAGGGCTGGATTAAAAACATCTTAATCATAGAGTTCTTTTGGGAACTTGCAGGTGTGACAGTATCAGTGGCTAAATATTTTATATATATATATGCATATGCATATATATACATATACATATATGTATATATATATGGAATATCTAGCCCTGAAGTTTCTCATGTTATATTGCTGCCTAGTTGACAGTGGGCATTCCAACAGTCTCTCAAATTCAGTGTTTCCAAAACTGTACTCAGTCTTCTCTACCAGTTCCTCCTCTTGACTGCCTTATTCCTATTAATGATGCTACCGTTATCCCCATATCTAGTCTTGATAGCTGGATTTACCTTGGGACTGTTTTTGTTTTGTTTTGTTTTGTTTTTGCGGCAAACTTATGCCACTCATTTGCAGAACAGAACTCTTCCTTGCCGCTTTTGGCCAGCCCCTTCTTTTTATCTCTGTTGGCCACCTTCTAACAACAGGTGCTTATATCAAATCCTCACTTTGTATTTTTCAGAACTTCCTTGAGTAGGAAAATCTGGAGTTTCACAAATATTTATCATTCAAAATTATTTATGAGATAAAAGTAACACAAAGAGGAGTGGGCTGCAATTGTTTGAAAATTAGAAATGCTTATATGTTGAACATTTATTAAGGCAAACTATAATTAAAGCCCCTTTAATTTTAATTTTTTCATATTTCAAAGAATTATTTCAAGGGTAAGCAAACTTTTTTCTGTGAAAGCCCAGATATTTTAGGCAACTGCTCAACTATGCTACAGTATCCTGAAAGCAGCCATAGACAGTGTATAAGTGAGCATGGCAGTGTTCCATTAAAACTTTGTTTATGGATATTCCCACTTGAATTTCTTATAATTTTCACATATCACGAAATAATCTTTTGATTCCTTTCAACCATTTTAAAATGTAAAAATAATTTTTAGTTTGTGGGCTATACAGGAACAGGCAGCAGGCTAGATTTGGCTCACAGGCCTTAGTTTGCAGTGGACCCCTGCATTATACAAAGATTGGGAGAGGAAACCAAAGATGACTCCACACTATAGAAGCTTATTTTAAATATGTAAAATAACTATCAATATGTAGCAAGTCCTGTATGCTTTAAGTATACAAAGAACTTAAAAAATACTATGTAATGGATGCCCAGTGCACAAAAATGGAACTCCATTAAAATATAAATTTTACAAGAATTTAATACTGTAAAAAACACACTTTTATCTTGGTTGCTTAGTTTTTGTTTTTCCACTTTGGAACAGAGATGGACTTTGGAGAGGAATGATGTGTTAGGTCTATTAGCAAGGCCCAATTAAAAGTTTAGTGATTTTTCTTCCCCTTTGCGGACTTCCTTAGATCAAGCCTAGTCATTAGGCCTCATTTTATTTATATTGGTGCTTCACCCGTCACAGTGATTCAAGAACTGGTTGATGTGACAGAGGTGGTGGTTGTGTTTGATAGTGCCTCAGCTCTTTGTGAAAAGCATTTTTTAAAATGAGTATTATCTTTAGATATTTCCTATGCATCCTTGTTCCACTTGCTTATTCAAAGTTTTAAGTGTAGGTGCTCATTGTTAGAGCAAATAAAGGTCACTAGAAAACCAAAGGTCATAAATCACACTTCCATTTACAGCTACAGGGGCTATTTGACACTTTGGCAGCTATCAGAGTATTTCACACTTCATTGAAAAGCCAAAAAAATCATTCACAAATCATACTGAAGAGTTTTACTTAATTATATTGTGTTTTTAGCACCTGGGGTTTTAAAACTGTAAAAAGAATACAGAAATTGTAGTCTCAGCTCAGCAACTGAGTAACTTTGCCTGTTTCTGGGCCTCAGTTTTCTAATTTTTAATCAAGAAAGTTATGATTTTATTATTGCATCCAAAACATTATGATGCTAAGTAAGAGCTATTAATTATTTAGGCATTAACTGTTATAGGCATTGAAGGGAAGGAGACATCATTTAAATTTTACTTAGCCCAGAAGATTTCATGGGTAGTAATAATATTTCAGTGGATGAGATTTCAGTTTAAGTATTTGGAGGAGGCTACTCAAAATGTGGCCCTCAGCACATTTTGTAGCATCAGTAACGCCTGGGAGCTTGTTATAAATACAAATTCTTGTGCCCCACAGACCTCCAGATTCCAAATCAGAATCTCTGGGGGTAGACTCCAGGAATGCTTTAAGCAAGTTTACTGGTTATTCGTTTGCATGTTATAGTTTGAGAAGCACTGTTCTAGGTCTCAAACAAATGCAGATTGAAGTATTTTGCAGAGGTTTGATAAGACAGATGACTTAAAATGAAGATAGAAGCCATACTAAGTAGAAATACTAATGCCAAGAATTTTGGATTTATTTATAGAAAATTGAGCCATTTAAATTTTTTGACTGGTGGAGTGCTATTATGAAAGCAAATATAGTAAGATTAGCCTAATGGTTGTAATGTAGAATAGAGTTGAAAGGGGGGACTTCTAAAGGAGTGGTTCTTAAAGCCTTGCTACCCAGACAGTGGTCCTCAGACTGGCATTGGCATGAATTTGGGTACTTGTTGGGAATGCAGAATCTCAGGCCTCATCTCAGATCAGCTGAGTCTGAATTTGTAGTTTAACAAGAACCCCAAGGTGATTCATTCATACTCACATTAAAATTTGAGAATCCTTGGCTTAGAGCAGTAGTCTGTGGGACATAGAATGGAATCACCTGTAAAGAGTTCATATATTTAATCCCCACTCTAGATCACCCTAATATGACTATCAGATTACCTAGATGATTCATAAACAATTTGGAAACCTTTGTGCTGAAACAGTGGTTGTAACCATGTCTGCACAAAAAATCCCATAGTGTAGACCGTATCTCAAATCAATAAAATGGGAATTTCTGAGAGTGGACCCCCAGACACTAGTATATTAAACTTCTCCAGATGATTCTAGTGTTCAGCCAAGGTTGAAAACCAGTGTACTAGAGGGAGTGACAGGAGTTAGAATCTTATTGCATTAATTCTGCTGTGAACTGATAAAGGGCCTGGATTTGTATGGTGGTATTAGAAACGGAAAGAATGAGGCAGATGCATTTAGGTGACTTGGTCAGTTGATACAAGAAAGTAAGGGAGAGAAAAGTTAAAAATGATGGAGACTTTAAAATGTTAATATTAACAATGTTGAGCTATCTTTGGATAATATAATTTTCTCTCTTTGATTTTTTTGCATTTTCTGTAACAATCTGCTATCATATCTATAATTAGAGTAAAATAAATTAACTTTATTTTTAAGTAAACTGAGGATGGTTTTGAACCTAGTTCACTTTGAACCCTGCTAACAATTGACAGATATTTTAAAAATGAGATGAGGTGTTGTATGTCAACTACACTTTAGTAGTAAAAAGAAAAAAAAAATTAAGTGAGATGAGGTGAAGGAATTGGTTAGAAGGAAGGGAGAATATCTTGTGTTTTCATTTAGAAGGAGATTGAGGTCTTAGATTATCCACATGAAATGGTATTCAGGCTATTGAAGATTAGAACTAACTGGGAGTAATGAATATAGATTTAGAATTAAATGTTATCTGCAAGATAAGGTATAGATGAGAAATCCAAGGAAAAGACTATAGATAAAATTACAGAATTAAAGTCACAGCATCAACTTGGAGAATGCCTCTGTTTAAAGGGAGTGGGAACAGTAAGTGGCCTACAACAAAAACCAAAAAAGCAGAGAAGAGAACCAAAATAATACATTGTCGAGGATGCCAAGAGAAGAATTTCAAGGAGAGGAGATAGTCAGTCATTTGATGTGCTTCAGAAAGGGCAAGGAATTACAAGACTGATAAGGCTGTTGGATTTGAGAGGTATTAATGACTTTCAGGAATATTATAGTCAAGTGGGCAGAGTAGAAGTCAGATTGCTGGGAGAAATTGAGTAATTTGCTGAGGAAGTAGAGAGACAGCGGGTGTCAGTCACTAATTTGACAAATGTGGCCAAGAGAGAAAGTAAAATATTGGGGAAGTGACAAGAAGGCTAACAGAATTAAGATAGGGGACTCCTGTACCAGGAGCCAGTAGAAAGTCAGAGAGTGAAGATGAAAGGAATAATGGAGTGCTCAAGATCATAGAGGAAACAGATGAGGAAATGGTAATTTTACAACCAGAAGAGACTAAGAATCATCTTTTTTTACATTTTTTCTCAAGATTATGTAAGCCTCATTTTATAGATGGACCTGGTAAACTGAGACTTACAGAAGTTAAATGACTTGTTCAGAGTCAACCAGCCATTTAGATGATGGATCAAAGGGGTGGGAAGGGATTTGTCATGAACTAAGGGCTGTCCTTCCCCTCTTCCTCTGGGATTATGAACAGAAAGGAAGGCAAAATCGATAAACAGATGCGCTGAGATAGTGATAATTGTATGTTTCTTTTAAGGTAGAGAATTGTATGTACCACCAAGTGTCTGAGATAGGCTAAAAAACACATTTGAATAAAATATTCAGTTCTCCTTGCTTGAGAGTGGAGAAAATGATACTTAGAATGCTTTGGTTGAAGCATTTAAAAACTACCTCTTCAGAACCACGTGTAACACCCTATTATGTAAAAGCAAAACACCTGACTTTATGCAGCAAAAGTTTAACAGATTTCTTGACATCTGCTTTCTTGTGTTCCAGCCTTAGGCCCTAAAGGTCAGTATGCTAAAATTCTTTTTTAAAAAGTAATCCTCCAATGTCAGGCAGTACTGGTGATAGCTAGCTAGCTTCTATGCCAAAGGTAGCATATACGTTGATTTTCCTTGCCAAGACAAATGCTGTAAACATGGACCCTCCATTCCATCACTGATTATGAGTTTCTGTCCAGGTACCAATTGCAGCAATGAGATACAGGTTTTTGTGGGCCCTCACCCCACTCCCATCAGACTCATCTGGGGACTCCTTTCGAATTACCAATCAAGGCAAGAAGTCTCAAGTTCTAAAAATAGTCAACAGTGACTCTCAACAATGACTTCTCACACATCCTTTTTTTGTTTGTTTTTAAACCCCAAGGAATGCAGTCTATACTCTGGAATGTTCCTCTTACCAATATTCTGGAATGGCACAGCCTCTTAAATTTTGTCTTTGCTTTTGCTAAAGAGTAGGGTGATTAAGTTAAAGATGATTTATCTTGTTTGCTAATATTTAGAATCTCTTCTGTGGTAGTATCTGTTGTGGAAGTAAATCAAGTCATGGCTTTGAAAGCCATCCCAGTGTGCATTTTCTGCTACTCTGAATATCAAAGAACCATAGAGTCAAGTCAGCTCTCAGTTCTGTAGCAGCCAGAAGCAAATAGTCTGTTTTGTGTTAGTGAAGCAGAAAGGCTGAAAACAGTAACAGACCCTGCAATAGGTATGATAAGTCTGTGGACTTAATATAAGTCGCCAGTATTGAACCGAGAAGGTAATATAAATATGTCAGTTTCCATGCCACACAGGCCATAGTCTAGGGTCATTGCTTGTCAAACTTTAATGTGCATAAGAATCTCCTGGAGATGAGAATCAGATTCTGATTTAGAGGCCTGGAGTGGGAGGGGCTTGGGTGGTAGCCCTGAGAGTCAGCATTTCTAACAAACCCCCTGGTGTCCTCAGACAACATTTAGACTAAAAAGGTTCCAGGTGGTAAATAGCAGCTGATATGACCTTGCCTTCAGGCTCTAGAAGGTGGCTGCAACAGTGACTGCTGAGAGCTATTGCTTCACAGATTTTTTTTCTGTAAAGGGCCAGATGTAATGGGTAAATATTTTAAGCTTTGTGACCACAAGTCTATGTTTCATATTCTTCTTGGTTTGTTTGTTTGCTTGTTTTTACAACTTAAAAAATGTTTTAAACCATCTTAGCTCTGAGGTATACGTTTGGCTTAGAGCAAGAAGCCTAAGTCATATCCATTGGGCTTGTCAAGTTAGCCCATGGCTTCCAGGCCTGGCATTGGTATAAGTCCCTTATTTTATCGGGCCTCTTGGGATGACTGTGGAGGAACCATAAGGATTAAGGATGACAGTTCCAAAAGCAATAAAAGAACTTTACAGGAAGATCTGTGTGTTTGTTGGAGGGAGAGGAGATAAAATTATTTGGAAGAAAATGAAAAGAAGCTACCATTTTTATTAACCCACATAAAAAATGAAAATCTCTAAAAAGTATTCACATTTAGATCATAAATAAGATCTGGCCAGAACTTTATGGTGGGCCCAGAATACATTTGACTTCTTTATTTTGTGATCAGCCTATTCTTTGGGTCAGTACAATGTCCAGTCATGGTTAAGAACTTGGTCAAACTTGTGTCTGAATCCCAGTTCTACTGCTTATTAGCTGAGTAACTTCAGTCAACTTGTTTAACTCTTCTGAAACATTATAATATCCCTGCTACTTGGGGTTGTTAATATTAAGTAAGAATATGTATTTGAAGTCCCAGCATAGTGCTTAGCACTTAGAAAACAATAAGTGGTGGCTGTTACTGTGTTGTTATGGTTGTGGCTGAATTCTATAAAAGAATCAGCTCCATGACTAATTGTCAGGCTGTCCTTTAGGGTTGTCCTAGATTATGGCCCTCATGGTATTCATGTCCTTGTTAATGTCTCTGCAGACATACTGGGGAAACTTGAACCTATAGCCCTTAATAACAACATATTTAACTTCTGCAAAACCAGCAGAAACCTTAGTAGTGCACAAGACAAGTCCCTATTCCGTGTAATTTTAAAAGTGGGATTTCCTTGGGCGAAATCCTACCTTTAAATATCAAGAGATTTGATATCTTCCCAACTTGGCTATCAGTAGCTATTCCCATTGCTTATTTTGAGGAATATTGAAAACAGTTTTGCTCTCATTGCTTATTTGGAGGAATATTGAAAACAGTTTTGCTTCAGTGATTTGCTCAACCGAATTTTATTTCAGCGTTTAGCTGGATAATGAATGATACAAATGAAAACTTTTGTCCACCTTGTCAGGGCATCCAGGTATTAGTGGTTACAGTAACAGTATTGGCTGTGTCCTTCTTTTTTAAGAAAAATTTATAGAAATGTATAAAATTTAGAGCATTGAATGACTATAAAATTATTGATTTTTAAGTAAACTTTGGACAGAATGCTTAAGAATTTCTTTGTAAAGTTTAAGAAATTGGTTTGTTGTTGTTTTTAACCAAAGGAAGTCATCTTTTTTTTTTTAATAAATTTATTTCATTATTTTTATTTTTGGCTGCGTTGGGTCTTCGTTGCTGTGCGCGGGCTTTCTCTGGTTACAGCAAGCAGCGACTACTCTTCGTTGCGGTGTGAGGGCTTCTCATTGCAGTGGCTTCTCTTGTTTGGAGCATGGGCTTTAGGCGCGGGCTTCAGTAGTTGTGGCATGCGGGCTCAGTAGCTGTGGCTCGCGGGCTCTAGAGCGCAGGCTCAGTAGTTGTGGTGCACGGGCTCAGTTACTCTGCAGCATGTGGGATCTCCCTGGGCCAGGGCTCGAACCCGTGTCCCTTGCATTGACAGGCAGATTCTTAACCACTGCGCCACCAGGGAAGCCTCAAAAGGAAGTCATCTTAACGCTAATAAGCAAGAATTGCTAATCTTAAAATTAGAAGCCACTGGTATCTAAATAACTTTTATTGTCATTTCAGATACATACTGTTGAATTTTTGTTGTGCTTACTTTATTAAAATTTTTCTAATAGGCAGCATGAAATAACTTGTCATTTAAATCTATAGTTGCAAGGTTTTTAATTTTTTTTTAATAAGTTTATTCATTTATTTTTGGCTGCATTTGGTCTTCATTGCTGCGTGCGGGCTTTCTCTAGTTGTGGCGAGTGGGGGCCACTCTTCCTTGCAGTGCACGGGCTTCTCATCGAGGTGGCTTCTCTTGTTGGAGAGCAGGGGCTCTAGGTGCGCTGGCTTCAGTAGTTGTGGCTCAAGGGCCCTAGAGCACAGGCTCAGTAGTTGTGGCGCACAGGCTTAGTTGCTCTGCGGCATGTGGGATCTTCCCGGACCAGGGCTTGAACCCGTGTCCCCTGCATTGGCAGGCGGATTCTTAACCACTGTGCCACTAGGGAAGTCCTATAGTTGAAAGTTTTTGAAAAAATCTTTTTTAGCTTTTAGTAAAACATGGAGGAGACTTGTTTGCTGAGAATGAGAATAAAGATACTCCTTGTGATTGTGCTGAAAAGCAACACCACAAAGATTTGGCCCTCAATCTGGAATCTCAAATGGTATTCTCACGAGATCCTGAAGCTGAAGAAATAGAAGCTGAATATGCTGCATTAGACAAACGAGAGGTAAGTTTTTTTTAATAAAAAAATTATATGGATTTTATATTAAATTTTATTTTTTTCTTCTTTAAAACCCAGTTTGTGTGGTCTTCTTTGCAATATGCTAAATATCCTGTGATCTACATAGCCATAAGTATGAAAATACATCTAGAAAACCTGGAGGTGGTGTCTGTCCTTTAGCATATGTAAGTATGTTTAATTACATATAAATAGAGATGCTGACTCCAAGACTCCAGTCCTGTACTTCAGTCTCTGCCTGTCTTCTGGATTGCTCTTATCAACAAACATGCTTTGGTAACTCCCATCTTAAAAAACAAAACAACCTCTCCATTGACCACTCTTCCCCAGCCCTGTCCCTGTCCCCCTTCACTTGTAGCCCCATATCTCTGATCTTCATATGAGAAAAACAAAACTTAGGAGCTATCTATACATACCAACTTCCTCACCTTCCCTTCACTCTTCAGCCCATTGCAGTGTGACTTTCTTCCCTTCTACTCTGATGGAACTGCACTGATGTGGACATCAAGAGTCACTGTGTTGCCAAATCCAGTAGGTGCTTTTCTTACTTGAATTCTTCAGCACCACTTGACATAATTAACCACTCCCTTAGTGAAACACTCTTCCCTTGGCTTCAGTGACATTGCTTTCTGGTTTTCCTTTAAGTCTTCCTTGTCTAAGTAAACATTACCTCCATCCACTCAAGCATAAATGTGGCAAGCATTCTCGATTCCTCACATCCAAGCAGTCTGGGAATTCTGTCAGTTTACCTCCAAAGTTATAACCTAAATCCGTTTACTCCTCCCATTCTCTACTCCTACCTCTCCACCTTCACTTCTCATCCGAACTACTATAGTAGTTTCCTTACTGGTCTCCTTCCTTCTGTTCTCGTCCCCTTAGAATCCATTTTGTGCACAGTAGCCAGAGTGCCTTTTAAACTTAAATTAGATCATACCACTTAAACCATAGAGTGACTTTTCATAGCACTTAGAATAAAATCCAAACTGTTTGCTCAGATATAAGACCTTATATGGTCTCGCCACTATTTACCTCTCCAACATTATCTCACTGGCACACTTTGCTCTAATTGTAGTACCTAGACTATACTAAAGCTTTTGCATTTCCTGTTCCTTATGTCTAAAATCATCTCCCAAGTTTTCTCTTGACTATATCAGTTCTGCAGAGGCAGTCTTAGACCATTCTTTCTGAAGTAGACCCCTCTCCTTCCATTATTCTTTACCATATACCCTATTTATTTTTTGTAGCACTTATCACATGCTATAATTACTTTGTTTATATATTTTTATAGTTTACTTGTTTACTGCCTTTCTCTTTTATTAGATTGTCAACTTTATGAGGGCCAGAACCATAACTGCCTTATTTAGCAGAATATTTTCAGTGTCTAACACACTGCATGCACAGTGGGCATCCATAAATATTTCTTAAATAAAGACATTATTATAAGACACAGTAAATTTTTTCCTCTAAAAACGATTCTGATTCTTCAGTGTTCAGTGCTAACTTGATTCTGAGAGGACTTATATAACTATTATTTGTATGTGTTTAGGCACTTTTATTTGCCATTCCTCTTTAAATTAGTTTTCTTTTTCTTTCTTTGTATCAGTATTGGACTGCTTTGAAGGTTATTGCTGGTTTGTGTTAATCTGAAAAAGAAGCAGTTTATCTTTGCAGCAGGAAAGAGAAAGGTACCTTCATCTTAATCCCTCCTGCAGAAGAAAGGGGTACTGCCCGCTTGGAACTGAGCAATGTATTGAAATGCATCACATGACCTAGTTATAGTTCCATTGCAGAAATTCAGAGTGAATATGTTACATGTTCATGAAGGCAGTATGTCTTTCTCCTTCAAGGACTATTTTTCTTCCATTGTAACCTATTTAGGTTTTAAACTGTGCATTTAAAAAAAAGAATTTATACAGATTGCTTTATATCAATATTATTCCTTTCTTAATGTATCTAAAGTCAAATTTTATTTGGTTCAACATAAATTAGGTAGAATGATGGCTAATCTGAAAAAGAACATTTAGGAAATATACCAGGAAATAAACAGTTGCCACCACTGGGAATATCAGGAAATATTGGTTTTCATTGCTGAGGCAGGAAAGATACCTGGAGTCCCAAATCTGAACTTGGAACACAGTTTCTAGAAGCAATGTTATATATAGTGTATAAATTCTAGACTGGAATGAGTACTACAAATTTAATCATTAAAGGATTTGTAGATTTTTGCAGGACAAAGTATGGTTCATAAATTAGCTTAAAAGCTAATTAGCTTAAATTAGCTTAAAAGCAAACTTTTATATATGATGATTTGGGGGCACTTTTTAAAGGATAGTTGGGTTAAATTTCCCCTTTTTCCTTTTTTAGTTAATCCCTATATAGAATAGTTTAGGTTAAATTTTTATTTCTTTTTCTACTTAAGGTTATAGGATACCTGTAATATGTAGAGATTCATGGCAGTATAGCTGAATGCATATATAGGTGTAGTAGACTATTAATACAGTATGATATGAAATGTATTCAGCATTAAGTTTTTACTATCATTTGTAAAAAGAGTAACACTGCAGACTGATTGAGTGCATGCTCTGCCCCTGTTTAAAGCTTTTTAACATCCCCAGTGATTTTTCTTTAATTTTTCTTCTTTTTTTGGCTGTGCTGAGTGGCATGTGGGATCTTAGTTCCCTGACCAGGGATCAGACCCACGCCCCCTGCATTGGAAGCACAGAGTCTTAACCACTGGACCACCAGGGAAGTTCTTTAATTTTTTAATTAAAATTTTTTCAGCCAAACACCCCTTTTATAAGAAGAAGCAGAATGAAAATTTAAAATATTCATTATTCTACCACTTATAAATGATACTTGTAACATTTTGCCTTCCATTTTTCATCAGTGTGATGATATTGTACATTTTACATCCTGTAGTTTTTTTTTTCCTTAACATTTTTTGATATTCACAGATTCATCATGGAAAACATTTTGAATGACTGCTAACTACTCTAACATGTAGATGTCCTATAACTCCCTGAAAGTATATTTGGGTTCCTTGCATTTTGTCACTTTTAAAAGTAACATTGCAGTTGACCAGTTTTGTTCACATTGTGATTAGACCTTAGGATAGATTCCTATAAGTAAAGTTATTGAGTCACAAGATCAGTATTTTAAAGGCTCATGATACGTGATGCTTAGTCATTAAATGATAATCCAATTTCTGTTTTTACCCACAGTACATTAGAGGGCCATCTCACTGTAACCTTACCAATATTGAGGGGTGTTTTTGTTTTTTTCCAAACCTTGGCCAGTTTGTTAGGTAAAGAGTTTGTATACTTAAGGATGTTTGTGTTTTTATAACTTTTGACATTTTAAATTTACTGATTGTCACAAATTCCTTATATATTAAAAGCAACACACTTTTTATGTTTAAATCTTGGCAGTTTCTTTTGCAGTCAAGTTTGTCAGTCTTTCCTGTCATTACTACACTCATTGCTTATATATGCTTCCCTGCCAGAAGACATCTTAGGATCAGGAAACATACATCAACTGAGAGAAATTACCCCTGGTGAATAGAGTTCCCACCATATGGGGTTAAGTAAGAATTGATGAAATGGTTTCCATGATAAGCAAAAAAACAAAGCAAGAAATAAAGATAATATCTAGTTTTAAAATATCTGTAAATCAGCTGTATGGGATAGGGCTTACTGACTGCCCAGAACTCTCTGGAATGTGTAATAGATGTTACCAAAGGACTTCCTCAATGGTTGTTATTCTGATAAGTATTTGAGAATTTCTACTGCTTTTTAAGTTATGGTCTTTAGTTCCATGCTTACTGCAGTAAGCTGATTACATCTGTTTAAAGGATTGAAATAGATATGTGTATCAATATTAATAATAAAAACACAGTATTGAATAAAAATAAAAGCAAGTTGCTTAGCGATATATTTAATGTTATGCCATAATATTATGATAGCTACAAATTAAATTCATCATAGTGATTGCTGTAAGCAAGGATGGGGAAAATTAGGGAAATGTAATGGGGAAAACATGTCACAGGTTATTTTAGCTTTTATAAATTTCTGAATAGTGAGACATTTGTGATTTTATTCCTTGTATGTTTTCTGTTAAATGCAAAGAAAAAAAGTATAAAGGATAACAAAAGAATTTTAAAAACCTGAAATGATACAGTACCTTTATGAAGAAAACTAAGAAGCATTAACACTTGAATAAACAGAGAGAATACATTTATGATAAGAAGTTGAATAGTATGTCATAATCACTTCTCTCCAAATTAATTAATAGGTATCATATAATCCCACTAGCAATCCAGAGTGTATCTTAATAAGTGTAAATGTTGGTGGTTCAGTGATTAAAAGTGAGTCTAAGTGAAAACATGTATTGATATATTCACACACAATTGATTTGCAAAAAGAAAAGACTGGATAAAAATACTTGAGAACTTTAATCATGACTATTGCTCAGTGGTGGGATTATAGATTTTTATTTCTAATTCAATTTTGTATTATTCAGATTTTTAAAACTATGAAGTAAGATGGTTTTGTCATTATAGTATGATTCTTTTGTTTTAGAATGATAAGGTACATGAGACTAGGCATCCACTTTCCATCTTAAAAAAGACTTGTGAGAGAGTAGTTTGAAGTCCATGATAGTGGAACATACAGAGCCTTTTTAACTTCATTGCCAAACTGGAACTGGAAGGTTAAATAAATGATAATCATATATATTTATTTATAGGCATTTAGAACTTCCTAATAGTATAATAGCCAATTTAACTTTGTTTTTCTTCTTTTTAAAGCCATATGAAGGATTAAGACCTCAGGATCTTCGTAGATTGAAAGATATGCTTATTGTGGAAACAGCAGACATGCTCCAGGCTCCACTATTTACTGCTGAAGCTTTACTTCGAGCTCATGGTAATGAAAGAAATGTGCTTCTGATAACACGAATGCCTTTTGAAACTTTTCAGAGTTAAAAGGTGGCTATTTTAATGTTTTAATATAAAACAAAATAGTTTGCTAAACAAGCCTAAGTTCATTTTTGTGCAGTAGTTACTGCAGTACTCAGCATCCTCATAACATTTTGTATTTTGAAGTATAAATTAGCTACAAATCGTAGAGAGAAATAGGAAATTTCTTTTAAAAATTGAGCTACTAAATCAACTTATAGATTGTCTAATTTTAGAAATGTATCTGATTCAAGCAGGGTTGAGAGTTGGAATCCATAGTCCTAGTCCTGGTTTTAACATTAATTTTTACTAAAGTCAATTAAATAAAGTTAACTAACAGTTGTGTTATCCGTATTGTCAGTTGTATTTATTTTATGTAAAAGCTGTTTCTCACCATGAAATGCACAAAGAGAAATTTAGAGAGTCAAGGCAGGAATATGCTATTCCTTTTAAGGTGAGGTTTTTTGTTTGTTTTTATTTTTTTGAGGACATTACCAGATTTACTTAGGAAAAGTGCTCAGCTTAAGTTCTCTGTGATACTTAGCATAGCCATTCTGGGAGTTGTTACATGCTGAGTTGGACCCTCTCATTGTACACTTGATATTTGACATTTTGGCTTATTTCAAAGAGGTTTTTTCTGATTTAGAAATGCTTTTTAAAGATAGAAAGGTAAATGGCTATTCTCATCCAGTAATTTTGAGGCATACTGGTCTGTTGTAACTATAAATCTGTACCATCTATCCTAAAATAGAATGTCAACTTCCAAAAACTTTTATATAACGTTTTGATCAGAAGAAAATTTAAAACTGCATTTCATCATCCTTTGATCACCTCTGTGAATAATTTGGTATATAACCATCCAGAATCACTAACTTCAATATTGATATTTCCCAGAGTTCTGTACTTGACACTCTTTTCCACTTTATATACCAGTGGCTCTATATTTTAGTATAAATAAGGATAGCCTGGGAAACTAACCAGAGATTCCTAGGACGACTTCCAGAGAGTCTAAGTCTTTAGGTGAGGGATGCAGCATAAAAACGTGTGTTGTAAACAAGCCTTACAAAGTAGACCGTTTTCTGAGAAACATTGCTGTGCACATTTATCTAATGAAACCAAGGGTTTCAAAAACCACCTAAATAATAAAGAATACATCTACCACCTGACCTTAATAAAGTATTCAAGGCTTTATTTCTAAATGCCTTTTTAACATTTTCTCCTCAACCTAAGGATGTCCACACCTGAACTCATCATTTCTCCCACTGTCTTGATAAATGGACTGCCACATTAATTTAATCACCCTAACTAGAAACTGGGAAGTCATACTTTCCTTCTTCATCTCTATTACATTTGGCCACAGTCTTATCATTTCTCTTCCTAAATATCTCTCATCCTCTCCCCATCCTCCCTAGCTCTTTCCATTCTCACTGCCACTGACTTAAATTCAGGTTGTCATTATTTTTCATCTAAATTGTAGTCTCCACTGTTGCTATTCCTCTTCATCCTTATTCATTTTTTATATTGCATTTAAAAATTTTGAGCATGTAACTCCCCTGCTGAAAAACCCTTCACTGGCTCTCCACAGACTTAAAATATCCCAGCTCTTTAGTAGACCTTCATGACCCAGGCTTCTTTACCTGGGCTGTTAATTTTCCCATTTATTTACCCACTCCTGCTTGTCCTTATTAATCACTCTTCCAGGAAACCTTTTCTGCTATGTGTTCCCAAGTATTCACTGAGAGCCTTCCTGTCTCTTCCCATTATATCCTGTGCATGTATGTGTCATACACTTATAATACAATATTGTAATAATCTCTTTATTTGCTTTTCTTCTACATTAGCCTGGGAGCTCTTAGAGGACAGCTTTTTATTGTTTTTTGTTTCCACAATATCTGGCATCCCTTAAGCCCTCAGATCATAGTTACAAAATGAATAGATAATATATCTGAAATGTTATTTATATATTTTTAAATCCATCTTTTTATTATAAAACTATTTTTCTCCATTGCCATGTTTTAAAATTTTGAAGTAAATCCTTTGGGAAAAAAATTTAGACCTGGTTTCAAAAACGACATTGAGAAATTCAGAGTAGTTTTTAAAATCTTAGAATTTAAAGATAAAATATTTTCCTCTTAGTAATAATACTTAACATTCGTAAAAACTTGTAAAGAAATACCAAATACCTTAAATTGTTTTTCTTTTGTGTGAGGTTCACAGCACCGCGTCCTTTGCTTGAGCTTTCAAATAAAGAGAGTGCATTTAAATATAACATAGAGCTGGCATAAAAGTGGAAGCTATTCATCTGTGAGGAGCTGTAATGTGACAGTTGTATTAGTTAGGGTAGGCTGGCTGCTGAAATGAAAGTATCGAGTCAAACACAGTAAACATTTATTTATTTATTTATTTATTTTGTGGTATGCGGGCCTCTCACTGTTGGGGCCTCTCCTGTTGTGGAACACAGGCTCCAGATGTGCAGGCTCAGTGTCCATGGCTCACGGGCCCAGCCGCTCCGCGGCATGTGGGATCTTCCCAGACCGGGGCACGAACCTGTGTCCCCTGCATCGGTAGGTGGACTCTCAACCACTGCGCCACCAGGGAAGCCCAGTAAACATTTATTAATCATAATAGTCTAAAGTGTTAGGAATGGGACAGGGGCTCTGCTCCACACAGTTACTCAGACTGACTGAGACTCTGCCATATTAACAAAGTAGCTTCTGAGGTTGCCTGGATTATCTCCATTCCAGACAACCAATCAGAAAGGAAAAAGTGTGGAGAAATAGGTGTGGGAAGTTTTTTGAGCCAGTCCTGGAAGTGGCATAAATCACTCCCGCACCTATTCCACTGACCAGAATTCAGTCACATGGTCACAGTTAACTGCAAGCAATAGTTCTACTCTGTAGAACTGTTGTGTAGTACTTATGGCCATTTCTGCCACAGGTATCTACATTTAGCTAAATTATATAATATATCATAATTCTAACTTACAATATTATATAGAATCTAAGGCTAACTTAACTAGTAATTGTAATTAAAACAAAGATTTTCTTCTCTGGTGTTTACACATTGTGTCATCAAGTATTTTTAAATGATCACCTCCATTTTCATTCCATTGATATTTCCCTAAGTTACTTCTTTTATATAGTAGGGTCAATTCTAATAACCTGATATCTAACTGAATTTTATTACTTGACATTTGTCTATTCTGTGATAACTTTTTTGATAACTTAAGAGTTCTATATTTCAGTCTCCTATTAAGGCATATAATAGAGGCTAATGCAGGTTTTCAGATGGACATCTCTTCTATATTGTTTAGGTAATATCAGTGATATTTTGATAATCAAATAAGATTTTCAGAGATAAACCATGCTAATGAATAAAAAAGACAGTGCACAGAGCTGCAGTTTATACTAATTGCTGTCAAAATCCGGATGGGCTCTGTTTCAGAGCTATTAAACTGAACTATTTGTTAGATTTATAGATTGTATCCTTGGTAACATTCATTCAGCTTTCCACAGGAAAATAGATTTAAGTATTATGTTATCTACTGTCAAATTTAGTCCCAAAGTAATGAGGTTGAAGACAGAAGACAGAAATGTTTGGCAGTATTTACTAAGTAGTAATTGAATTTTAAGGATGACTCTGTTAAGAATACAAAGGTCATTTTCTGAGCATTTCCTCAGTAATAAAAGTAACTTATATAGTTCAAAGTTACCTAATGAGAAAATAAGTAAAATTTACTTACCTCTTTTTTAAAATATGAGACCAAGGCTAGTTTGCTTGTCCTTAGAGTAAATGTATACTGAAGTATTTTTTAAATCTCCTTTGGAGACTCATCACTTCTATAGGTAATTAAACATCAGTAGTCCACACGTCCTCTCACTCTACTCTCTTCCTAGGAAATGACATCTTCTCCCACGGCTTCCATAGATACAGATTTCTCCTTCTAAAACTAGACTTCTGAGCTCTATACACTTATATATAACTGCCAATTTGAAAGCACCTCTAGGATATCTCAAAAGCCCCTTAATCTCATCATGTCTAAAATTAAAATCATGCTTTTAAACCTGTACCTGAGTCTCTGGTATTCCCTATTTACATAGATGGCAGCACCAACCAACCAATGTGGAAGACCTGGGACAACAACTTTGACATTTCCTCTCCCTCAGACCCTATATCCCATTGTTACCAAATTTTCAGTCTCACGTCCCAGATCTTAACTTCTTCCTTTCTCTTCATCTCCACCGCGGCCAGCCATGGCCTTGGCTACCGTAATCTCTCACTGGTATTTCCCAGTAGCCTCCTTTCTAGTCTACCTTTCCCTCTACTCTCACCCTATCCAATTTCTTTGTTATTCCATACTGTAGTCAGAATGATCTTTTCAGATCTAACCGTGACAACCTGTTCTTCCTAACCCTAAGCCCAGTTTTCACTGGCTTCCTGTCACTTCTAAACTGATGATAGGAGTATTATTTAAAAGTTCTACATGGCCTAGTCCCTGCCTGTTTTCAGCCTCACTCACACAGTGCTTCCCCTCTGGTCTCCATGCTCCAGCTACGTTGACTTTTTTAATTTCACAAGGATGCTACCTTCTCTCCTACCATAAGGCCTTTTAGCATGCTATGTACCATCTGTCTAGAATGTCTTTCCCTCTTCCTTTTACCCAGTTAGCTCCCACTCATCCTTCGGATGTCCACTCCAAGCCATGAGCTCCCTGAATGGGAGTCTCTACCTCTTCTTAATGGTGCTTCTGACAGTGATAATTTTTTTTTAATGTGTTGATTTTACTTAATGTCTTTCTCCCTACTAGACTCTAAGTTCCATGAAAGTAGGAATTATGCCTGTTTTTTCCTCCTGTTATATCCCTACAACTTGACATAGTGTATGGCACATAAAAGACATTCAATAAATGTTTGCTAAATGAATGATATGATAGAATCCAAGCAGAAATTGTGCTGGAAAATATTTGTAGTAGATAAGACTAGAATTTAATATGTGTGTATATAAATTATAGTAGTTCTTTTTTTCCATTTATGAAAAAGTATTATAGTGGAGATTTGAAAAATAATATTGTTCTAAGAAAGTTTTAACTTTTTAAGTAAGTACAAGTATACCTCATTTTATTGCACTTTGCTTTATTGTGCTTTGCAGATATTGCATTTTTTACAATTTGAAAATTTGTGGCAACCCTACATTGTCAGATGATGGTTAGTGTTTTTTAGCAATAAAACGTTTTAATTAAGGTACTATATAGTCTGTTAAGTGTGTAATAGCATTATAGCTAAAAAAACAATGTAGTGTAAACATAACCTTTATACGCACTGGGAAACCAAAAAATTTGTATGACTTGCTTTATATTTGCTTTATTGCAGTGGTCTAGAACCAAACTTGCAATATCTCCAAGGTATGCCTGTAATGTCCTATCAAAACACTCAGGTCCATTTAGCAACATTTCCTAGAATGCACTCATGTGCAGTGTTTTTCAGTTGTTGGATTTTTCTTCTTTTGTAATGACTCCTGTTTTCAATCTTATCTTCCATCTCCCCAAACCACAATATAGTATACTGTAACTTTACAGAGCTGCTCATGTCTCTCCATTATATTTCTGTGCCTTTGCACATATGGAAACACACTGTATCTTCGTTGCATGTCTGAATCATAATTATCCTGGTAAACCACCAAATATATTGACTTCATATGGTTGAAAAAAGTCTTATATAGAAAGTTTTCACAGTTATTTGTATTTGATTTATAAAATGATATAGAATGGGCCCATGGTAAATAATTGACTCATATTACTTTTGACCCTATGCTTTATTGGGCTGCAGTGGAAAGAACACAGACTTTGGATTCACAGAAATTTGTTTCAAATCCTTCATATCTGTTTGAGCCTGGGCAAGTTGTGTAATTTCCCTGAGTCTTGGTTTCTTCACCTCAATGATTGAAGAGTTTGTTGGGAGGAGTAAATGAAATATATATATAAAACACCTGGGAAAATCATTGGCTATATCAGTTCATTGTTTTGAATGGGTTAGGTTTTTATGGCTCTGCACTTATAATAACATACTTCACTTGACTATTTTTAAAGTGTTTGTACTAGGAAGGTAACCTTTTTTTAGTTAAGCCAGAACCAGGCTCACTTAATGTGCAATTTATATCAAATCCACTAAAACATTATAATCATAATCTCTTCAGAAGTTCCTTCTGCTCTCAAGCTGTTTATCAAATGATTTTTAGGACTTGTTGGCATTTTGACATGCTTATAGTTAGCTGTGTAATCATTTTACAGCTTGACAGCAGTGAGGCCAATTGTGAAGTTACATATTATTCTTGAAAAAGTAAAATGGCTTAATCAAACCTATACCTATAAAAATTTAGTAAATTCCAATGACATGTGAGCCACCACTTTTGATTATTAGTAGAAATGACTGAAAATTTTGACCATATTATTAGATATTGACATGGTTGTAAGCCATGATAAATTATAAAACTTTAAATTCTGTTTAAAAATATGAATGGATATAAAATCATAAACATTCATTTGCGATTACTATTTTGATACAAATAGTTTTTTTTCCATAGATGACCTATATCTCTCTAACTTACTCTCTTTTGTTATTATGAAGCTCTTAAAACATCACCGTATTTTCTCTGTTATTTGAGAGATATCCATTCTATTTTTCTTAAAGATTGGGACAGGGAGAAATTACTTGAAGCTTGGATGTCCAACCCAGAGAACTGCTGCCAACGATCAGGTGTTCAAATGCCAACTCCACCACCAAGTGGGTATAATGCCTGGGACACACTCCCTTCTCCAAGAACTCCAAGGACTACACGCTCTTCCATCACCTCTCCAGATGAAATAAGTTTATCTCCTGGGGATTTGGACACCAGTTTGGTATGGTTTAGTATTCAGTGTACTTCCCATAGTTTTAGTTTTAATATTGTTTCATGGAACCTCTAGTCATAATTCTTGTAATTGAATCCTATACCCTACTTAAAAGGTTCAATTATTTCATGCTTTGGTAAATATTTATTATCACAGACTATTTTTGAGATCTCTGAATTACAGATTGAAAAACAAAAGGGGTTTCTTTTTCTCTTTTAAAACAAAACATAAGAGAATTTGGGAAAACCATCTACAATATTTTCACTTAAAATCTCCAATTGCTTAAAATTTTGAGCACACCATACTGAAATATTAAAAGTTGAGTTTGTGATAGGCACCTGAAACCCAAAGATATGAAAATATTTCTATATTTTTTTGAAGACATTTATCATATGTTGATGATTATGTATTTGTTTCAGTAAAACTTCTGGAGTTTGTCATCTGGATACATTTCCAAAATAAATATTTGCTTTTTATTGAGAAACAGTACTGCCATTGTGTGCATTTTTAATTGGCAAACCACTGTTACAGGAAATTTTTATGTTTCTCAAATGATTCAGCCACACAAAATATGTTATAAATATGAATGCACTCCAGATTTTATCTGGGCCTTCTTGGAAAACAGAATCCTACTTCTGTAATTCACATCTGTAACATTATAAAGGTAGTTATTGTTTAGAAGATACACAACTTTGTAGCATGGTTCCCTGGGTAGAAATCCTTAAATTGCTCCTCTGAATATCCTGAGTTGCTGTATTGAAAAAACAGAGTTACTCCGTTTTTGTAGATTTTCTGGGGTGTGTATAGGGTGAAGGACATGATATTGAAGTGGTTATTTTGCAAGGAGCAGTTTGATCTTGACTTGAATAGATTGCAATGATTTGTTTCTTGTATTTCCTTTTCCAAACAAATAGTTGCTGACTAATTTAACACATACGTTTGGAATTTAAGAATTTCACTTTTGCATTAAAACATTTAAATCCCACAATAATTTATAATGAGATAAGCATTGGTATTTGTTATTTAGTCAAAGGTAGGCACACTAACTTTAATTTCCCTTATAACTTTGAAACACTGTTTATAATTACTATGCTAGTATTTTTGCCATAAGCTAATGAACAAAGAGATGTTCTATCTCCAGGGTAAGACTTTGTTTAAATCATTTTCTTCTTCACTTCCAGTGTGACATTTGTATGTGCAGTATTTCTGTATTTGAAGACCCAGTGGATATGCCCTGTGGACATGACTTTTGTAGAGGATGTTGGGAGTCGTGAGTATATGTGCAGCTTAGTATTTCTTACTGCATGATAGCACTCTAATTTGGCAATAAAATTGCTTGCTTTCAGTATTTAATGATATGGATTATTTATATTGGTTTCAGAGTTACACTCAAATGTGTTATATTTTACTACTAAAGAAGAATTCTGTTTTTATTTTGACATCTTCCTATCTGTTAATTTAGTAAAATTATTTAATTTAGTAAAATTATTTAATTTAGTAATTGAGGTTATTTTGCTTAATGTAAGGTACTTTGGGGAACAAAGCAGATGTAGGTAAATAAGTTTTCTCATCTATTGTAAATTTTAAGGCTGCACCTCAATATCAAGAATCAGTTTCTTATATCCCAAGATTGTTTAAGCATTTGTTTTTATGCTTTCTCTGAACTTTTTGTGACAAGCAGATAGCCTTAGAAATCTGTAAGAATATGGATGCTTAAAATTCCTTTTTAATCAATTCAAAGTTAGATGTCTCTGCTAAGCATGGTTGGTCTATATTACAAACGGAAATTTTATTTTCCTCCTCATGTTTATGTCTATTCTCCTTCCCATTACCTTGCCAAGATTTATACTTTCTCACCATCCATTAATGTTGCTCTAATGTTGTACTTTTTGAGAGAGGTTTATAAACTAAATGAAGAAGATCAATATAATGAGCAATACATTTTCAGGTTATCTCTGGAGACATGTAAATCTAATGATTATGACCTAAGCAAAGCATATCACTAATACTTAAGAAAAAAGTTTTCAAACTGTTCTTTTTCGTAGAATACTAGGAACCAAGTATAGGAACTAGGGAATACCATGTAGCGTGAAAGAGCAAGAACCTGAGGAAATTTTCTGTTTTTTTTTTTTTTAATAACTTTGTTGTGGTATGGATAGCATACACTAAAACACATATTCAAAATAAATAATTCAGTAAGCTTTGACATACATATATACCCATGAAACCATTATGACAATCAAGATAATGCATATATCCATTACCCCCAAAAGTTTCCTCATTTCTCCTTGAAATCCCTCCCACCCTTCTCTTTCTGCCTCCCTCTTATCCTTCCACCACCACCCTCCACCTCCCATCTGTAGGCAACCACTGATCTTCTTTCTGTCACTGTGGTTTCATTTTGAGTACATTTTCTTTATCTGTTTTCCAAATTGGGGTATAAGGGAAGATTATATTTGGATTTATATTTGTATAAATGGATTTGTATATTATATTTATATTATTTATTTGGAAGGGAGAAATAATCTGCTTTTAAAAAAATCAGAATAAGTAAGAATATCTGGTTGTTCTTTTTAAAACATAGATTAGACTCTACTCTGAATCTAATAAGATAGGATCAAATCAGTGCAGCTGATACAGATAAATTAGTTGGCAGAGGTCAGAACTCACAAAGCAAACTTTGAGCTGGTTCTGAGCACAGAAAATCTTCCACAGGTTTAGTACTTTATTTAGCTTAAAATTGTCAACTGTATTATATTAGGAAGTATTATCTGGGTTCTACCAAGGTTGTTACTGTTGATGTTGATTTCTCTGTGAAAATTGAGCCCCTCTAAGGGATTTACTTGAATTTTTTTGAACTTCCTTGACCTTCCTCTCCAAACTCCTATCACAGGAACCATCTCCCATACTTAATGGTAAGATTTAAATTTGAAAGATCTAATTATTGTTTTCCATGGTACCTTATCAGCCTACCTAGGATACTCCTCCTCTCTCCTACCAGGTAGTTCTTGTCAAATCAAGCATCAGTAAAACAAGTACCAGATTGAGTGACTCGTATGTGAATAAAACCATTTTAAAATTAATTGCAGTCCTTTCATGGGCATATAGAAAAACTCTTCAGTCTAAGAAGCAAGGAAGAATTTTTAAAGGTCCCTAGATAGTTTTGAAAACATCTTAATTTATCTTACTCTTCTCTACCCCTTTATCTCATCAGTCTATACAGATACTTTGAAGCATCTATGCCAAGGGCTTAAATGAAAGGGAAATTACTATTTTCTACCCAGCCTAGAATATCCTTCTTGCTACTGATTAGTTGTTGATTTACTAAGTGGTAACCTTCCTGTGCCTCAATTTCCTAAACTATAAAATGGTGACAGTGGTGAGTACTTTATAGGATTGTTGCCAGTTTATTGTTAAATGGCTTAATATATGGAAAATGCTTAGAACAGGGCCTGGCATATAGTAACCACTCAGTAAATGTTAGTTATTACCATCTTACTAAGCTTGATAATAAACAGTGGGAACTTACGATATAATCTGTGAAGCTGACCTACAAGATAAAAATATAGGTAAAGTTTGCCCCAGATTTCTCTCTTTTACTAACATTCATCAACTCTATGTTCTGCTTTTAAATTTAGTGAGAAATTCTATGTTGCTGAAAATTAGTAGACTGGCTCACAGAGAGATGATGCTTTCTTCAGTGAGGTCTTCTCAGTTCTGTCATTTAATTCCCCAGAGATAGTTAAACCTGCTCTGATGTATTTAAATACATAAAATTCAAAAACATCATTATATAGTAACTATGTCTAAGTACGTTGTGCACTTTGACAGGGGACTATAAGTATTAAGATAAATTATATCTAACTTTACAGGGAACCTATTCATAGCTAAAAGGAAGAGAATCCTGCTATGTGAAAAAAGGAACTCTACAGTTAGCTATTCTCAAACTTTTAGTCTCAACATCCCTTTACACTTTTAAAAATTGTTGAGGACGTTTTTCACATAACTAGAACAAATAATTCTAAAATTTATATGGACATACAAAAGACCCTTCATGGCCAAAGCAATCTTGAGAAAGAAGAACAAAGCTAGAGTCATCACACTCCCTGATTTTAAACTTTACTACAAAGCTGCAGTTATCAAAACAGTATGGTACTGGCACAAAAACAGACACAGATCAATGGAACAGAATAGAGAGCCCCAAAATGAACCCACACTTAAATGGGCAATTAATCTGCAACAAAAGAGGCAAGAATATACGATGGAGAAGAGATGACCCCTTCAATAAATGGTACTGGGCGAACTGGACGGCCACATACAAAGAATCAAGTTGGACTACTCTCTCTCACACCATGCACAAAAATATATTCAAAATGGATTAAAGACTTAAATGCAAGACCTGAAACCACAAACTTCTACAAGAAAACATAGGCAGTAAGCTCTTTGACATCATTCTTAGTGATATTTTTTTGGATATGTCTCCTCAGGCAAGGGAAATTCACACTTCAAAAGTTTGTTTCGGGCTTCCCTGGTGGCGCAGTGGTTGAGAGTCCACCTGCCGATGCAGGGGACACGAGTTTGTGCCCTGGTCCGGGAAGAGCCCACATGCTGCTGAGCGGCTAGGCCCGTGAGCCATGGCCGCTGAGCCTGTGCGTCCTGAGCCTGTGCTCCGCAACGGGAGAGGCCACAACAGAGAGAGGCCTGCGTACTGCAAAAAAAAAGTTTGTTTCTTCAGGGCTTCCCTGGTGGCGCAGTGGTTAAGAATCCGCCTACCAATGCAGGGGACGTGGGTTTGAGCCCAGGCCCAGGAAGATCCGACATGCCATGGAGCAACTAAGCCCATGCGCCACAACTACTGAGCCTGCGCTCTAGAGCCTGCGAGCCACAGCTGCTGAGCCCGCGTGCCACAACTACTGAAGCCCGCGCACCTAGAGCCCATGCTCAGCAACAAGAGAAGCCACCATAATGAGAATTCCGTGCACCACAACGACGAGTAGCCCCCACTCACCGCAACTAGAGGAAACCCACACACGGCAACAAAGACCCAACGCAGCCAAAAATAAATAAAAATTTTTTTTTAAGTTTATTTCTTCTTTTTCCATGGGAAATATTAATGATAAAACCCTCACTAAAATTTATGAATTCTTTTTTCTGTGCTAGGCACTATGTAAATATTTCACATACATTATATCATATAATCTGTATAACAACCCTGAGAAGTACATATTGTTATCTCCATTTTACATATAGCGAAATTGAGGCCCAGGACAGTTAAACGAATTGCTTAAGGTCATATAACTTGTTGGTGGCAGACCTGGAATTCTCTAATATAAAATCTTGCTGTTGCTCTTTTTCGTGGCGCCTCGGAGGCGGTCGGCAGCTTCAGAATGAAGCTGAACGTCTCTTTCCCGGCCACTGGCTGCCAGAAACTCATTGAAGTGGACGATGAACGAAAACTTCGAACCTTTTATGAGAAGTGTATGGCCACAGAAGTTGGTGCTGATGCTCTGGGTGAAGAATGGAAGGGTTATGTGGTCCGAATCAGTGGTGGGAACAACAAACAGGGTTTCCCCATGAAGCAGGGTGTCTTGACCCGTGGCCGAGTCTGCCTGCTACTGAGTAAGGGGCATTCCTGTTACAGACCAAGGAGGACTGGAGAAAGAAAGCGCAAATCTGTGCGGGGCTGCATTGTGGATGCCAATCTGAGCGTTCTCAATTTGGTCATTGTAAAAAAGGGGAGAAGGATATTCCTGGACTCACTGATACTACTGTGCCTTGTCGCCTGGGGCCCAAAAGAGCTAGCAGAATCCGCAAACTTTTCAATCTCTCTAAAGAAGATGATGTCCGCCAGTATGTTGTGAGAAAGCCCCTAAACAAAGAAGGTAAGAAACCTAGGACCAAAGCACTCAAGATTCAGCGTCTTGTTACTCCACGTGTTCTGCAACACAAACATTGGCAAATTGCTCTGAAGAAACAGCGTACTAAGAAAAATAAGGAAGAGGCTGCAGAATATGCTAAACTTTTGGCCAAGAGAATGAAGGAGGCCAAAGAAAAACACCAGGAACAGATTGCCAAGAGACGGAGGCTGTCCTCTGAAAGCTTCTACTTCTAAGTCTGAGTCCAGTCAAAAATGAGATGTTCTTAGAGTGACAAGTAAATACGATCAGACATCCAAAAAAAAAAAAATCTTGCTGTTAACTACTTAATTCACCTTGGGCTAGATTCCTGCCACTTTCCAGGATGCCTTTTCTGTACTACCTCAACTAGTGTGCCTAGAATAGGACATGAAACTCATTTTAATATTTGTCTAAATGAAATATAAGCAGAAAACCTTTTCTTCGAAAAGTTATGCTGTATTCCAATGCCACCTCAAAAATCTCTTGAATTATCTATGGTTTAATTCTGTACCATTGCTCTCTTTAATTTAAAGGTGTAGAATATTGAGAATTGAATATGACCTTTCTAAACCACTTATTTCTATTTTTAATGTTAAATATATTGTTTCAAATTTTTAAAGAGGATAAAGCAAACAAAGTTAAAGAAATTATAAAACATAGATCTGTATATAAATATTCATACATATATAATGAATGGTTGGGCAGGTAATAAGTGTTCAGTGTTTGTGAATTATATGAATTAATGTATTACAATTGATATTGCACAGTTTGTTCATTGGTATATTTTAATTATACTCTAACAGAAAATTCAGCATCAAGAAAAAATTCTTAGAATGTGCAAATTATATCCTTGCCTTTTTTCTATCAATTGATAATTTTAATAGGTTTTTGAATCTGAAAATTCAAGAAGGTGAAGCTCACAACATTTTCTGCCCTGCATATGATTGCTTCCAACTTGTTCCTGTGGATATCATAGAAAGCGTAGTTTCTAAGGAGATGGACAAACGATACCTACAGTTTGATATTAAGGTATGCTGCCAATTATCTGTGTGATTTCCAAAATTTAAATTTTATTAAACCTATATAACAGATTTTAATTTTTTTGTTTTATTTCTGAAAACAAAGTAATGGACTCTGACTTTGTCAGAAAAACTGCATAAGGGCATGGTGGCCTAAACTAAAGTTTTAAACGAAAGCATTATTTTATAATCATGATAGAAGTAAAAGCAAAAAGCCATAATAGTAGTTTACAAAAAAAATAAAACTATCGCTCCGAACTATTCATTGATTTGCATGTTGAACTTTTATAACTGATTGATCAAGATAACGTTCAAAGTAAATAGGAAGTATTTTAAATTTTCCAGAAGACATATTTTTACTCCTCAGTGTAAATATTTAGAAATAAAGATTATCAACTTGGAAATTTATGGATTTTTTAATTTCAAGTAATAGTTTCATAAAACAAATTATAATGTTTATTTCATCTTTTTTTCCCCATCTTCTTTTTCACCCAGGAGTTATTCAGAAGTGTACGCAAATCTTTGTGTGATTTAAAAGTTACATTTTAACTGTCTTGTTCAGATTTTTTTATGGTCTAAACCCTAATACATGGACTTTTAAAAAAGAAGTCCTACTGTTTCTTTAACATAGAAAGCATCTTAATATTGACTTTTTTTTTACATTTTTCTTTTTTTTTATTATTGTGGCAAAATACACATAAACTTTACCATTATAACTAGTTTTAAGTGAACTAAGTACTTTTAGTTTGTTGTGTAACCATCACCACTCTCCATGTCTAGAATTTTTTTCATCATCCCAAACTGAAACTCTGTTCCCATGGAATGCTAACTTCCCATTCCCTCTTCCCACAGCCCCTGGTAACCACTGTTCTGCTTTCTGTCTCTATGTCTTTCACTATTCTAGGCATCTTATATAAGTGGAATCACACAATATTTATCCTTATGTGTCTGGTTTATTGCACTTAGCATAATGTCTTCAAGGTTCATTCATGTTGTAGCATGTATCAAAATTTCCTTTCTTTTTAAGGTTGAATAATAGTCCAATAATGTATATACCACATTTTGTTTATGCATTCATTCATCCATGGATATTTGGGTTGTTTCTGCCTTTTGACTGCTGTGAATAATGCTGCTATGAACATGGGTGTACAAATATCTATCCCAGTTCCTGCTTTTAATTGTTTGGGGTATATATGCAGAAGTGGAATTGCTGGATCATATGGTAATTCTATGTTTATAATATTGATTTTTATGTATTATTAGAGTACCATTTAGAAATTTACTGTTCTGATGCAACTAATAATCACAAGATTCTATTTATAAAAATTACTTTCCATCAGAAAAGTGGCACATTGTATGAGCAAACATTTTTAAATTACACATTTTCTGTATTTAAATTACAGCATTTTTACTCTATCATCATCTACTTGGTTTTTAGATTAAAGAAAACATAAATTTTAAAAGTCATGTCATTACTAAGGTAATTGCCACATTTTTCCTTCTTATTTTATATATCCCAATACTATTTTAAGTGTTTCTTGAGACTGACTACGCTTTGTTTTTTTATTTCACTCTGTTTTTGCTTTAAAGTAAATTGACATATGGGGTACACTCCCTATTAGAATTGAGAGTTAAAATGTTTTATTATGTTTTGTTATTGCTGTTTAAACAGGCCTTTGTTGAAAATAATCCTGCCATTAAATGGTGTCCTACTCCAGGCTGTGAAAGAGCAGTCAGGCTAACAAAACAAGGGTCAAACACATCTGGGTCTGATACACTCAGCTTCCCCTTGCTCAGAGCCCCTGCTGTGGACTGTGGAAAAGGACACCTCTTCTGCTGGTCAGTAAAAGACAAGTTGAAATAGCCTAATCACCTTTCTGACAGTTTTTAAAGAGACTTTATACTTTGAATCAGGCCTTTAAATTGTAGTATTTTTGATGTCATTCTTATTCATTAAAAAATATGTAAAGAGTGGTGATAGTTTACATTTATTGTGTGCTTGATGTGTGCCAGCCACCTTGCCAAATATTTTCAAATATTGAATTCTAACAATGCTATGAACGGAGTGATATTATTATACCCATTTTACAGATATGGAAATTTAGGCACAGAGGAGTTGCCCAGGGTTATGCAGCTAGGAATTGGCAGAAATGGAATTAAAGCCCAGCTCTGTTTGGTGCTAGAGCCCATGCACTTGAACTTTAATACCAAATTACTCACCATAGATTAGAAAATGTTTAGAGTTTAACATCATTTCTTAAAGTAGAAGTCTCTAGCAGTGATTCTTAACCAGGCATGCCCAGAATTTAGTATTAAGACAGCTTTTCCAAATTTTCATTCTAGACCCCGACAAGAGATATTTTGATTTACTGGATTTTGGAGTGGGGCTTCAAAAAAAAAAAAGCTCTTATGTGATTCTAATGCACAGTACCAGTTAAGAACCAGTTTGTGTCTTATGTTTTATTTAATTTCTAGTGCCTGATAAATACTTAGTAAGTATGAACTGATGATAAATCAGTAATGGATAGGCCATGTAACTATGTATAGTCTCTTAACTGTATGTTTGTCTGACATCCGCGTTATACTTTATTCAATTATAATAACTGTTTTTGTTTTAGTTAATTAAGTGATCAGAAGAAGAAATAGTATTTGTTATGCTTTTTGCTCATTTCCAGATTTATCACATATGCAAGGAAATATTGTACTTGAGGTAGATATAAAACTCTAATCTTTACTCGTGCTTATCAGAAACCAAAATCAAACTGTAGCACTGCTAGATAGTAAAAAGGCAGTTATGGAAATATCCCTACCGTGAAAGGTCTATTTCTTAAGCCCATCATCATTATCATTAGCTAAAAATATCTCTTGAACTGCCAACCTATATATAGCACTGAATTCTAGGTCAGGTGTCAGCAAAGTAGTGTCTGCACCAATTTTTAAAAATAAAGTTTTATTAGAACACAGCCACACCCACTCATTGCCAGTTTGTTTACCTATTGTCTGTGGCTGCTTTCAGGCTATGACAGCATCGAGTAGTTGTGACAGAGACCATATGGCCTGCAAAACCCAAGATATTTACTACCTGGCCCTTTACAGAAAAAGCTTGCGAGGCTTCTGGCTAAGTGCTTGAATATAGTGATTAATGAAAGGAAAACCACATTTACTACTTTCATGGCTAAATCAGGTTTAGCAAGTAAAATAGCAACAAAATACTGAATAATAGATTATATCCACATGCCTTAAGATAATTTTTCAAAACATTTAAAAAGCAAATTCCTAATTTTTAGTTTTACGTGTTTTACTATTCGATGGTTGAGTCCTAATTCTACCTCACTATCCCACCAGAAGAGATAAGGATCCAGCAACAGAAATGAGAAGTGAGTTATTGAATACACACAAGCTTACTTGTTTGCATATAAATTTTCCTTAGATTAATATGAATCTACTTTATTAGTAAGAATATTAAAAGAAGAAAATAAAGGAGCTTCTTCTTTGAAGTTAGTTTCTTGAGAAACTTAAGCTCTAGTGCCTTAAAAGCACCCCATCTAGAATGGTACTAATTATGTACTATCCTTCAGAAAATCATTTTCTGAGCCCTCTGGTTCAGGTAAGCACCCCTGGATGAAAAAAGCTGATTAAGAGGATTGGTGGAGAGGCTACAAAAATGGAAAACATAGATTAGTAAAATGTATAGAAGATTAAGAAGGTGATAACATTTGCTAAGATCTGAGGATAATAAAGTTTTGAAAGGAAAGAAAAATCTGTGATTGGCATTGTCTTCTTAAACTCTGTGGTTTCTGTGGCCTAGCTTTTATTAGTTTTCACTGTAGATTAGCTTTTACTTTCTTGTATTCTTCCCCACCTCTCTTTGTATGCTGCAAGTAGTAAGTTTGGTTTGACTGAAAATACGGAAACTAATGGAAAAACCTACCAAGGTAGATTAGATTCTAAAAGCTATATATGCCAATAAACATATATGATGCTATAAACTGTACCTTTCTAGTCTAGTGTTTGGAGAAAATATGTCAGCTATTCTTTCTCACACCCCAAAATATCAGGCTGGTTATACTCAGTATCCATTGGAAACTATATGGCAAGATCACAGGCCCTGCTTGGAATTTTATCCCAGTTTAAGGGATCTGTGGATGACCACATGGATTTAAGATCACATTTGGTAATTATTTACTCCTTCTCCTATTATACGGGTGGTAGATAACTTAGCAAATAGTATCATCATTTTCTGACATAGAAATTCAGGACTTAACTTTATTACCTTTCATTTTTGAAATTCATTAAGCTATAGGATTGATATATGTAGGTATATGATATATGTATATTCTAGGATTTTTACATTGCTTCACCTCTCTAAGCATTAATTTGCAATTTTTGTTTTTACATAGCTTCCTACTCGTATTCGTATAGTATAAAAGCTTTGCCTATTAGTCAGAAATTCTAAGAAAAAAAGGAAATTCTAAGTAGAATTCTGCTGCCCTTACTTATCTAGTGTTTCAAAGAGAAAGAAAGTCTGCTTCATGCATAAAGAAGCTTTGCAAGAGAGATCTTTATAAAATAAAAGCATGTGATTCAGGGTTTTCTTCTTTCTTTCCCCCAAAAGTTCAAAAATATTTTCTAAAAATGATTGCAAAAACCACAAGAAATGCCAATAACAGTTTCTTCTTTTTAAGAACTACGTGTGACAGAATCAGTTGAGAGCTATCCCCAAGAGATGTCTGCTTGGATATAACTGAATATATTCATTGTTGGGAGGGAAGGTAGGAGTAGGCATTTTCCTTGCCACCACAGGATAGCCCCTTCTATTATAACTTGTTCACCAACAAGTTCTGTGCCCTTAATAACTGAACCTAGAATGCTTTTTCCCACTATCCTGTGTAATTACAGTTTGTCTGTCAGAGTATTTGCTACCAGTCGTTGGTGTCTTGGTTAAAGCTTTCTTCAGGAAATTAGTTTTCCAGTATCTGTAGAACATTCCAGTATCTTCATTATTTCTATCAGAATACTCTGTCTTCCTACACATGGCATAATCCAGATTATCAGTCACCTGTTACATCTGATAGCATTGTCATCACTGTACTGTACTTTGGAGAAGTTCAGGCTTATTTTCTCTGATGTGTTAGTTTTCAAAGATCTACTTTGAAAGATCTACTTTGTAGATGCTATCTACTTCTACTTTTAATCAATGCAATATTTTATTAATGTCTATTAAATTATCACTAAGTTACTAAGGAGCTGTATAAAACCACAGTTATGGAAAAGGTTTCCCAAATGCCAGATTTGGTAATAAGTCAGAAATTTAAGAAAATTAAGTTATTCTTTCCAGGTATTTAGTGATTTTTTAGGTATACAATTCAATGGCATTAAGTACCTTAACAGTGTTGTGCAACCATCACCTCTATCCATTTTAGAACATTTTTATCATCACAAATAAAAACTCCACAACTATTTAAGCAATAGCTCCCCATCCTCCCTCCCCGACCCCAGCTCCTGGTAACCATTATTCTACTTTGTCTCTATGAATTTCCCTATTCTAGATATTTAATATAAGTGGAGTCATACAATATTTGTCCTTTGGTGTCTGGCTTATCTCACTTAGCATAATGTCTTCAAAATTCATTACATGTTATAGCATGTATCAGAAGTTCATTCCTTTTTATGGCTAATATTCCATTGAGTGTATATAGCACATTTTGTTTATCCATTCATATGTCAGTGAACAGTTGAATTGTTGCCATCTTTTGGCTGTTGTGAATACTGTTATGAGCATTGGTGTAAAAGTTTAAGTCCTTGTTTTCAGTTCTGTTGAAACTATTTGAGGAACTACCAAAGTGTTTTTCATAACAGCTGCATCATTTTACATTCCTACCAGCCATGCTCAAGGGTTCCAGTTTTTCCACATCCTTCCCAGCACTTGTTATTTTCTGTTGTTTTTCAAAACTAGTAGCCATCCTAATGGATATGAAGTAGAATTGATACATTCTTAATATAGTGAAATGTTACCTCATAGTTAGTTAAGACTCTACCTGTCAGTTGGCATGTCTTCTTAACTTAAACTTTGTAAACAAGATCTTTGTTTAGGGACTTCCCTGGCGGTCCATTGGTTAAAACGCTGTGCTAAGTGTCCATCAGCGGATGAATGGATAAAGAAGATGTGGCACATATATACAATGGAATATTACTCAGCCATAAAAAGAAACGAAATTGAGCTATTTGTAATGAGGTGGATGGACCTAGAGTCTGTCATACAGAGTGAAGTAAGTCAGAAAGAGAAAGACAAATACCGTATGCTAACACGTATATATGGAATTTAAGAAAAAAAATGTCATGAAGAACTTAGGGGTAAGACAGGAATAAAGACACAGACCTACTAGAGAATGGACTTGAGGATATGGGGAGGGGGAAGGGTAAGCTGTGACAAAGCGAGAGAGTGGCATGGACATATATACACTACCAAACGTAAACTAGATAGCTAGTGGGAAGCAGCCGCATAGCACAGGGAGATCAGCTCGGTGTTTTGTGACCACCTAGAGGGGTGGGATAGGGAGGTTGGGAGGGAGGGAGATGCAAGAGGGAAGAGATATGGGAACATATGTATATGTATAACTGATTCACTTTGTTCTAAAGCAGAAACTAACACACCATTGTAAAGCAATTATACTCCAATAAAGATGTAAAAAAAAAAAACAAAAACACTGTGCTTCCACTGTAGGGGGCGCAGGTTCCATCCCTGGTCAGGGAACTAAGATCCTACATGCCTCTTGGCCAAGAAAAAAGAAAAATTAAGAAAAAGAAAAGATCTTTGTTTAAAATGAGACTGGTGATGATGATGTGATGATGATGATGACACCCATAGATTGGGTTTTTCTTTGCCCAAAATGACGTTTTGTTATTAACTAGAATGATTAGCTTTGTGCTACAGAATATAATGTCATATTGAATTAAATAATTCGTAAAGGCTCTAAGTCATTTTTGTTTTTTAAATTTTATTTATTATTTATTTATTTGGCTGCGCTGCGTCTTAGTTGCAGCATGCGGGATCTGTAGTTGCGGCATGAGGGATCTTTTAGCTGTGGCATGTGGGATCTAGTTCCCTGACCAGGGATCAAACCTGGGCCCCCTGCATTGGGAGCACAGAGTCTTAGCCAGTGGACCCCCAGGGAAGTCCCTAATGTTTGACTTTTATATACTTATAGAAAGAATATATAATTAAGTTACAAATAATATATTGCTACAGTTTTAATTATTTAAATAAAAATTTGCCAAATTCCAATAAGACAGAAAATTGGAATTTATCAAACTTGAAAGTAAGTTAGATTGCCCTTGCTGTTACTTGGGGATTCAGAGGTAAAAGTAATGACAAGAATGTGATGTAAAATAGTACTTCCCAAACTTTAAAATGTGGAAGGGTCATATGGTGATTTTGATAAAATGCAGATTCTAATCAGTAGGTCTCATGGGGCCTGCTCTTCTGCATGTTTAACAAGCTCCTGAGTAATGGCAATGCTGCTGGGCAGGGGAACACCCATTGAACTGCAAGAATTTAAACTATTAGTGAGACAGAACCCAATTGATAAAAAATACTTTACAGCTCTTAAGGCATGAGAGGCTAAATTATAAATATTAGGTAATCTATTTGGAACTTTTTAAAATGTGTGAATAAATGTACTGATGAAAGAAAATCTGTCCTAGTGGTATTGAGCTTTAGAATCATGCTTCCAGTTCCTCTATTGAAATGCTTCATCTCTCAGTAGTCACTGTGCCTCAGTGTTCTCAACTTTACATTTGGAACAGTACTTCCCACCTGTGCTTTTACCTTGATGTTGATGAAGGACACTTTTAAATTGCCTTTTCCACGTTTTCCTCTTTAGGGAGTGCCTTGGTGAAGCCCATGAGCCTTGTGACTGCCAAACATGGAAAAATTGGCTACAAAAAATAACTGAAATGAAACCAGAAGAACGTAAGAGGAATTTTAGATAGCTACATATTTTATAATAGCATTCAAAAGATAACGTGGTTTTATTTCTTAGAGTCTTCATTTAAAAATGAAGTTTTAAGTTTTCAAGTTTGTTAATGCGAGAGCCCGCCTTTTTAACCCCTCTAACCAACATCCTTTTGGAGATCCCGGGGTGGGGAAAGCATAGACAGGTTCCATGTTTCTAACGGACTTATTAGGACTCCAGGGTAAACAGGGGTCACATTTAAGTTCTGCTCCTATAGTCCTTCCCTTTTATCCTGGGGTGGGCTAACTAGCTTTTCTGTACTTCATGAGAAGAAATGTATGATCTGTACTGAGAGGAAGCTTCTTATTTCCTTGGAAACTTACAGTGGAGGATAAGGCAAGTTAATTTCTTGCTCTTATGTGGTTCTGTAGATTTACTTACATTAAATGCCATGTCTATAACTAATTTTTACTGAGATGTCTATAAATATATTACTTCTGTTAATCCTCACACAAATGCTATGAGATTGATGCTGGTTGTCCCATTGTACAGATAGGAAGCTAACAGATTGGATTGAGTGACACAGGGGAAACAGAATGGGTTTGAATTAGCCTTCCTAATAGCAATTCCCATGTTTGACAAGTAAATATATCTGCTTTGCCATAATTTCTCACCTCCTGAAGTAAATATATTATGACAACTGTCATAAAATTAATATAAATGAAAACTAATTTGGTGGTTTTTAACATTTTAAAGAATGGTGTTAGTTTGAAGTATTGCAGATGAGGATTAAGAATTCACAAACTTCGTCTACACTTATTATGGGCAAAGCACATAATAAAGATGATGCCAGCCTTCAAAGAGTACAGAGGCTAGAAGGGAAGCAGATAATTACAGTATCATATGTTAACTAACACAGTTGGATAAAGATGAGAATACAAAAACAGAAACAACTAACTCAGATTGGGGACAGAGGATGTTAAGGAATCTTCCTGACAGCAGCAAGATATGAGTTGGGTTTCAGCATATCCACAGAAGCAGAGATGTGGTGGGTAATGTCAGCAGCTGAAGTGACACTGGGAGAGACTGGCTGGCAGCCATGAGTCCCTAAAGGCTTGTATTATATTGGGCAATATACCATTGCCCAAGAGATTATTCTCAGCAGTTTATATTCACAAGATCGATTTTGTATACTGATTCGGGGTTATTCAGATCCATGGAAAAGACACTACTTAGGTAAACCAGAATACCAGTTTATTCATTGACAATGAGGGCGATCCCTTTCACATGATGAGAAGGCTCATGTCCTTTAAATGGGAGCAAAGGGAAGTGGATAATTTTAGGATATTTTTTAGTGAGGGCTGATTAATCATTTCTGTCCTGAACATTCATCATTCAGTCAACAAATATTTTTTGAGTACCTGCTTCCCAAATCAAAAAGATTTGTATAGATTGTTCTTGTTCCCCAGGTTCATTGTATCTCTCTCTTGAATACCAGATAGAGCTTGCCATTGCTCTCTGGATACCCACCCATTAGCCCTATCTGTGTATGGGTATGTCTATGTGTGTGAGTTCCATAAAGAGATTAATACCATTACCCTGCAACACCTTTAAACATGACAAGACGACTGGATTTTGTTTTCTTCTCCTGCTTCTGACACCTAGAAACATCTATATTTCTATTAGAGATGGCTTGCTATTGCCCACCTACCTGCATTTCTTTATACATTCTGTGGAGTTTAAAATTATGGTCCAGGGGAGACATTTGTGAGAGATGAGGCTGGAAAGGTAGGTGTTGCCAGATTGTGAGGGTTCTTGCCAAATTGTCTGAATTTTTCCTATTAACAGAATAAGCCAATGATTATATTTTCTGTGAAATGATAGTTAATTTATAAAAATTTAAGACCAGTTTTTTTCATAGTACATACTCAGTAATGGTTATTGAATGAAATTCAGTAGTCTTTTAAGAATTCAGTCTTTAAAAGCAACTTTGTTTTCACTTGAGCACATGTTGATTCTACTAATAGATCTGAGATTTTTATACTGTAATACGTGATTAAATGAAGTTAATTTTTCTTACAAAGAGACCTAAAAGCACACTAGATTATTAAGGAAAGAAGATCAAGCTATATTAGACATGCATCTGAAGTGAAGAGTTTGGAAGTCAGTAGGGATAGAGAAGACTCACCAGGTAGATTGAAGGGAGTTTGGGTATTGCAGGTATTGAGAAAAGTATGTACAAAGGGCAGATGTATGAAATGAGCATGTTCAGAGCACAAGTAGTAAAGGCATTTCTTCCCGTTCAAGTTTTTGTTGTACTAAGGTTATTTTCTGAACATGATTTACTTCATGTAATCCTCTAGAATGCAGTCAGAAACTAGCATTCTCTCCAAGGGTAGGAGAATAAAACTGTTAATGTTGCAGGCCACACAGCTGCTTTGTTTTAATGGCTTTGTGCTTTATTTATTATAACAATGGACAATAAAGGTCATAAGAATATGTTGGAGACTCTGAGCTAAAAATAATGTTGATGCTAAAGGGAGGAGAAAGGCCACTACTTTAAACAAAAATTAGACACTGTACTTAGTGATTAGGTTTTATAGCAGTACCCTTTGTAAACAGCATTACCTTCACAGCTGACCTTCATGGCCATTAAGTATAGTATGTTCCTTCTGAAACTCCTGTTCTCCACCAAATTATCTGAGCATGCTCTGCACCACACCCTAATCAAACCATCTTCTACCAAGTGGCCTTAGAAATGGAGTGCAGTCTGAGCAGTTTGTTGCTGCTATTGTTTCTCTCTGCTATGTGGAATTGAAAACCAGTGCTTTACAGTCCGGCAGTAGCTGCTGTTCTGTTGTTCACACAAACTTAAGTCGGTAGGCACCCAGGGTTCCTTGCAGCAAGACACCCCCTGCCTCCACTCCTCCACTGCTAGGCTCCATCAAAGGGCTGTTGCTGGTGCTCATCTCTTCCAGTTCATATGCAGAGCCAGTTCCCATGGGTCAGACAGCCCAAACCTTTGTCACCTTTCCTCTCCAGGGATTTAAATCTGGGGGTTGAGTAACTTTTTCTTTTAAACTTCAAAACTTCTGATTTCTCCCCTGCTTTCAACAGTAGGGCTAACCTGTTACCCAACCCTTCCTAGAATATCTGCATATAATGAGGGTCTTAACTGAATGGACTACTCTTAAGGATTTCAAAGTGATTTTCAGACATCTCTTTCAGTAAAGAAAAGATAGAACTTCCCTATGTACTTGAAGTTAGAAAACAAACTTCATTACTGTCATTCTTGCAGGAAAAAATAATTTTTTAATTATGTGTTTACCACTCTCTCCAGCCCCTAAATCTCTACATGCGTGGTGGTGGAGATTTATAGAACATAAAATGTAAAAGTTAGAGTCTTTAAAAACCCTGGCATTCTTTAAGAGTGCAGATCTCAAATTAAAGTAGAATAAACAGAGTTTAAGATGATGAAGAGTATAAGGTTAGTGTGGGGATAGAGGGTGGGAGGACCTTACCAGTAGTTAGTGGCCAAATCATGAAGGGCTTTGTATTCTTTGCTAAAACAGTTTGATTTTATCTTGTAGTCAATGGGGAGCAATTAGAAGATTTAAAGATTTGTATTTTTAAAAGATCACTTTATAGAGGCAATATAGTGTGGGTTGTGAGGGTCGGGGGAGAAGGATCTGGGAGCTAGGTTGGTTTCTGTGTTTTAATTGTCTGGGAAGAAGGTGTGGACGATCCTAGCTAAAGCAATAAGAAGTGGGAATGGAGAGAAGATGGATATGAAAGAGGAAGAGATAGAATAAATGGGACACAGTAGATGAGGGAAAGAGGAAGGTGTCCAAGATCATGGTCTTCCTGGATCTATTCTGGGTAGAAGATCATATCATTTAACAGGACAGGAGATAGAGAAAGGAGCAGATTTGGGGGAAATGATGAATTTACTTTCAGACATGTCATTGGATTCATTTTTATTTTGTCTTAAATAATCATGGGTAAAAACTTTGCCATAGACCCTAATAGGAAAATAAGTATATATTTAAAATTGAGAGACAGCCTGCAAAGAAAACTTTGAGTGTTTTTGCCATCTGGAGTTGTACACTAAATCATTTATTTCTGTATTTGTGCTTTATATCCCAAAGTTGTGGGAGTTAGTGAAGCTTATGAGGATGCTGCCAACTGTCTCTGGTTGTTAACTAACTCCAAGCCTTGTGCTAACTGTAAGTCTCCAATACAGAAGAATGAGGGATGCAATCACATGCAGTGTGCTAAGGTAAGTTAAAGAGGATTGTACAATACATGCTTTGCAATTAGAACCTTCATTTGATTGTGAATCCAAAGAAGAAATGCTGTAAGCATAGGTATCTTATTGACTTTCAGATGGATTCTAGAAGATTGTATTCTACATTCTTTGTTAAATAACATAAATGTTGGTTTATATTACTAAATTTTACAATCATGATGAATGTTAAAAATAAAGGTAAGGATTCAGTGGTACTTGGCCAGATCAGAAATGCCTGAGTCCTTCCCTCCCAGTCACCCACTCCCCCAGTGAGGATTCTGAGAGAGTTTTGTGTATATATAAATAATGTTAAATGATCGAGTGCTACCTTACATAGATCTCTTGAAAAGCTGATTTTGGAGCACACAGCATAGTCTCAAGGTCCAAGTCAGGCCCCAAGCAATCCCCATAAGTCCAAATTTAAATCCTGGTGTCTATATAAGAAAGGTGCCCGAAACAGTGGGCAGAGACTTTAGGTTTGCTAATGAAATCATCAATTAAATAAGTAACTCATTACTATATTGAAAATGAAAATGTCACTTGGCTAAAAATTATTATAAATAATTACTGTTAGAAGGCTACCTTCCTGACCTAGATTGCATAGAAAGAAACTACCATATTTAAAACAAATATTCTGGAATTAAGTTAATAATATTTTATTAATCCATGCCTACATTTATGAACATTTTTGCTTAACTGTAATATCTCAGTTTTTTTCCTTTTCCTTGGGAATACCATGTATATAAAAATAATTATTTAAAATTATTGAGAGAAGAGCAATATAATTTTTCTAATTTAGGATGTGAAAGAAACCCACATAGTTAAGATTTCAGTAAAATACATCAATATCTTCTCTTTAAGTACTTCTTAATTTTTTACCTTGAAGCTAATGATCATTATTATTATGACTTCAAAAATAATGACAGTTACCAGATGATTTTATATTATAATAAATTAACATGAATGAATTGTCTTAGTGAGACAGTAATGATTTCCTAAGAAGAAAAACTTAGTAGTGTTCTGAGTAAAATGCTCAGAATTGCTTATTAGTTTAGCTGATCAGGCCAAAATGATTTCATTTATATGCAGTCCTATCTCCAACATCCATATTAGTTTTTTCTTGGACAGTCTGATATAGGCTACATAGATGTGTAAAAAAAAAATACATGTTGACCATAAAAATCAGCAGTTGGGCTACTAATAAAAGGGCGGGATCCAACATTACCTTTATTTCAGTCATAGCACCTACCAGCAGTAAGTAGTTGATGGATATGTATTGAGTGAATGAATATTTTCATGAATTAATCAGGCTAATGATGTAAGGTAATTTATCTTAAACAGATTTTGCTTAAACTTCTTTTGCATATAAAAGAAATATTTACTTACATACTATGTAAATGTAGTCTTAGTTAACCATCTGAAGTATTTGCATTGAACAAAGGAAACTGATGAGTAATTCTCATGACATAAAAGGAGACATCTAGGAAGTGAAAGTGTTTATACTTTTATAGTTTTTTTAAAATGTGGGACAACAGGTAATATGTAATTGAATCTATTTTCTAACACAATGACTAAATCATAATATACCTTTATTAATGCTTCAATATTGATTATTACTCATTAGATAGTTTTTACTTTCTGGAATCAAATTGTTAAACATTTTAAAAGAATGACAGGTTTGGCCCTATAAAAATAAATTCATTTATTTTAAAAACTCTCTTTATTCATTTCCCTTTAGATAATTTTCAGGAAGCTATTTAAATATTGCATCCTTACACATTTTAAATCACTTATAGTAATTTATTGATCTGGCTCTGTGGAAAACTATGCTGCAACTAAAAAATAAAAAATTATTAAAGTTCTATATTCTTTTTCTTATCATAGAATGTAAAATTTTGCTGTTTGTAGAAAGTTTTGCCACTAATTTTGAGAGATCAATGGAGCTGTACTGAAGGGTACTTGGATCAAATCAGGCACAAGGTTTGCTTTTAGCAGGCAACAAAAGAACTTGCATACTGTCAGAACCTTGAAACAAATACACAATTTATTGTGTAAGTACATGTTTGTGAAGGGCTAAATGAGGACAGAGACTTTAATTCAGCTCTCTGTTCGTGACGTACCAGGTAGAGAAAAAATTAATGAAGATAAGACTTGACATAATGACTAAGGTATTATCTGATTACTATATATTCAGACTCTGTATCCTGAAAAGATGGACTCATGCCATATTTTCAAGTACCCATGGAACATTCACCAAAAAAATTAACCATTGATCATCAAAGAAAATCTAAATAATTATCCAGAAAATAGAGTGGTGTAATCAACATTCTCTGATCATAATGGAATAAAATAGAAATGAATAATAAAGTTACTAAAAGCCTTTTCATTTGGAAATTTAAAATCTCTCAAACAACTCGTGAGTAAAAATAAAATGGAAATTAAAGAATTTCTATAGATAACTACTTTTTCAGAACCTGAGGGCTATATTTAAAGCAATTCAGAAATGTGCATAGCCTTATTCACTTAAAATGATACAAAATAAGGAATGAATTAAGGATATGACTCAAGAAATACAAGCTTGAAAACAAGGAAGAAGAATTTTTTTAAATCAGAAATCAGTGAGTCAAAAACTGAAAAACAATACAACTAATAAATAAATCCAAAAGTGGTTTTCTGAAGGAAAAAAAATAAGATAAACCACAAAGCTTGCAATAAGAAAAATGTGGGGGTGAGGGAGTTCAAATACACAATATAAGAAATAAGGGGACTGGGACTTCCCTGGTGGTGCAGTGGTAAAGAATCCACCTGGCAATTCAGGGGACACGGGTTCAGTCCCTGGTCTGGGAAGATCCCACATGCCACGGAGCACCTAAGCCTGTGTGCCACAACTACTGAGCCTGCGTTCTAGAGCCCATGAGCCACAACTGCTGAAGCCCGCATGCCACAACTACTGAAGCCCGCACACATAGAGCCCGTGCTCCACAACAAGAGAAGCCACCGCAATGAGAAGCCCACACACCGCAACAAAGAGTAGCCCTCCGCTGGCTGCAGCTAGAGAAAGCCCGTGTGCAGCAACGAAGACCCAAGGCAGCCATAAATAAATAAATAAATTTTAAAAAGGGGACTAATCAATGAACAAAGCAAAGTAAAATAATAATAAGAGATAACTTTGCTCAACTCTTGCAGATAAATTTGAACTTGGTTTTGAAATGGACTGATTTTCCAAGAAAATATAATTCATTGAAACTAACTCTAGAAGAAATATCCAAACAAACTCACTCCATAGAAGAAAGAGTTTTTCAGTGATCTCTCCTTTAAAAGCAATAGGTGGGGGCTTCCCTGGTGGCGCAGTGGTTGAGAGTCCGCCTGCCGATGCAGGGGACATGGGTTCGTGCCCCGGTCCGGGAAGATCCCACATGCCGTGGAGCGGCTGGGCCCTTGAGCCGTGGCCACTGAGCCGTCGCGTCCGGAGCCTGTGGTCCGCAACGGGAGAGGCCACAACAGTGAGAGGCCCACGTACCACAAAAAATATATATATATATATATATATAAAAGCAATAGGCCCTAACAGTTTCACAATAGAGTTTTATCAAAGCTTTAAAGAATAGGTAACTCCAATGTGATTCAGACAGTTTCCAGGACAAAAAGAAAAAAAAGAAAATGGAAACTTTCAAATTATTATTATAAACTGAGTAGAACCTTGATACCAGCACTTGACAAGATTATAAAAATTAAAACTGTAGATCTGTCTTATTTATGAAGAAGAATGCATGAGTCCTAAATAAGATATTGGAGGGGAAAATACAGATATTAGCAAATGTAATCTAGCAGAGTGCATTAGAAGAATAATTGAATATCGATTATATTTCAATGAAAAACATGTTTTTAATTTTAAAAAAAGACTGATTAATCATGTGGGGTTTATTCCAGGAATACAAGAATGGTTTGATATTTAGAAAGCTATTACTGTACCTCATTTTAGTGGTAGATACAAAAAGAAAAACCATGTAAATTTTCTGTAGATGCCAAAAAGGCCTTTGACAAAAACTCAACAACCATTCTTTATAAGACACACAAAGAAATAGGAATAGATAGGTTCTTCCTTTTATCGCAATAGCATGATAAAAATAAATCTATCTTAGTCCAAAAGTTAGCATGATATTTAGTGGGGAAACTAGAGGTACTCTCACTAAAATTGAGAACAATATAAAGATACTCCCCATCACAAATATTATTAACATTGGACTGGAGATACCAGTCAACATAATTTGACAATGAAAAGAAATTGGGGATATAAAAATTAGAAATGAGGTGGGAAAATTGTCATTTTTTACAGCCAGCATGATTGTATACCTAGAAAGCCCACAAGAATCAACTGAAAAACTATTGCAAACAATAAAAATTCAATTAACTAGCAGGGTACAAAAGTAATATGCAGAGAGTAATAGCCTTCACGTGTGCCAGTAACATTCAGACAGAATATATACTGAAAAAGAAGACCTCATTTATCTAGAAAGAAACTTAAGAAATGGATAAGACTTACATGAAGAAAATGTTAAGACCCCTATCTGTAGGACACAGAAGATGACAAACAAATGGAAAGATAACAAAGTTCTTGGATAGAAAGATTCCAACAAAAATACCAACAGGTTTTGTTTCTGCATCTAGATAAGCTAATTAAAAGTTCACATGGAAAAACAAAGTAAGAAGAGCCAGAAAACTCTGAAAAAGAACAGTGAGGAGGGACTAGCCTTGTCAAACAGTAACCCATACTATAAAGGCTCAGTAATTAAGACAGCATGGTGCTGGTACATGAATCTACGGATCAATGAAACAGAATAGAAAGAAAGCCCAGAAAATAGACACATAAATGGGAATTCAGTACATGGTAAAGGAGGCATCTCCAACCAGTAGAGAAACATGGACTGTTCAGTAAATGGTATTGAGACAACTGGGCAGCTATGTGGAAAAAAATAAAGTTTAATTCATACTGAATACCCAAATAAATTCTGAACAGATCAAATATTTAAATATTTTTTTAAACAAACTCTAAAAGTACCAGGAGAAAACATAGATTTAAATTGGAAAGTTCTCTCTGACTCAAAATCCATAAGCATTTAAGAGAAAAAAAGATATATTTTCATACTGGAATACTCATATTTTTTGGCATTGTCTGCAAGTTATGGTAATTAAGAAAGAGAATTTTTTTTTTTAATGAGAAATAGGTTTTATGTTAGCTGTTCTGATTAGAGGCCTTTTTAACTTATTCCCAGTTTAAAAATCAGTTTGTCAAAGTCAACAGAAGTTTTCAAATACACTGGTGGAGCTTTATAGACCAAGGTAAGATTACTATGCACCTGAAAAATGAAACATTTGTCAGGATCTGGTTTTATTATTTGGAAAGAATATCCCATTGATATTTTTCAAGCTTTCTTGAGATTACTTAATAATGTTATTATTTTAATTTATCCTTATAAGCAATAACTTTAAACTACCCCCACATCTTTCCATAGCTCACATAAGGTCTCCAGAGAAAACCTCAAAAAGAGGAGGGTGTGTCTTTGAGAAGATTTGTTCCTGGTCACACAGGCAGGATTGTTTAATCTCTACAAATTGGTTGACAGGAATTTAGAAAATAATTTGCATATTAACATGGGGCGATATTTGCATATATGTTTTCTTTTGAAGTGCAAGTATGACTTTTGCTGGATTTGCCTAGAAGAATGGAAAAAACATAGTTCTTCCACAGGAGGTTATTACAGATGTACTCGCTATGAAGTCATTCAGCATGTAGAGGAACAATCCAAGGAAATGACTGTGGAGGTAAAGAGAACTGTAGAAGCCAAGATCTCTAAGCCACTTAATATCAGTGGCAGTGTTTTTCATTTCTTCTTTTCCTATCTTTATTGTAATGAGGCATTTAAATTCAATACACTTTAGAGTAGCCTTTAATTTAAACAAAATAGCTCTATAAACTTGAGCTTTTAATTTTCCTTTTTTTATATTGGTGAAGATTAGACAAGACGTATCCCAGCATGTCTCTAAAATGACTTAAAAACAATTTTAACATTATATCAACAATATAATATTATGTTATTGTTTATAATAAGTATCTTAGTCTGCTTGGCTGCCATAACAAAATACCATAGACTGAGTGGCTTAAACAACAAAAATTTATTTTTCATAGTTCTTGAGACTAGGAAGTCCAAGATCAAGATTTCTGCCAATTTGGTTTTTGGCAATGACTCTCTTCCTGGCTTATAGACAGTTATCTTTTTGCTATGTCCTCACAGGAAGGAGAGAGAGCAAGCTCTGTTGTCTCTTCCTCTTCTTATAAGGGCACCAGCTCTATTGGATTAGATCTCCACCCTAATGACCTTGTTCAACCTTTATCATCTCACAGGCCCTATCTCTAAATATAGTCACATTGGGGGTTACACCTTCAACATATGAATTGATGGGGGACACATTTCAGTCCATAGCAATAAACAACATAATAAAACATTGAAGATCTAATGAACATAAGGTTTGAGAGACATATTTACCTTACACTCTGGGAATTGCGGATTGAGTGGTTTGTCACAGAGAATACAAATACAAGACTTTGTTCTGGGAAGCGTTTAAAATGTATTGGTTATTATTTTCTCAACAAAATAATCGATAAATCTGTATGCACTACTATCTGTTACTAATAAAATTTTGAAGTGATCAAAAAAAACAATTTTAATAGCTAGTACTTTTATTTATAAATGTCATTTGTGGACTTTCGTTTCCTAGGCTGAGAAAAAGCATAAACGATTTCAGGAACTTGACAGATTTATGCACTACTACACAAGATTTAAAAATCATGAACATAGCTATCAGGTATGTCCCAAATCATTTCAAATGTGCTAAACTCTACTGTTGTGAATAAATAAAGAAAATGATATATTTATTTATTTCTATTCTTTTAGTTAGAACAACGCCTTCTTAAAACAGCCAAAGAAAAGATGGAGCAATTGAGTAGAGCTCTCAAAGAAAGTAAGTTATAAGTGATATGTGTGATAATTAATATAAAATAGCTGTCATGCTTAAGTCACTTCATTGGTAGGAGGTTAAGACCCTTAAAAGAATACCTTATCTCCATTTGCTCATTTGGCAGTTTGGAGTTTTCAGAAGCCCAGAGTGTAGTTTAGCATTTGAGGCCTCTGGTAAGATTTTCCACCTTGCTTACGTCACCTGCTCCTCTTAGTGCAAGCTCTGCTGCTGGCAGATAAACACACATTGTGGTTTTGCTTACTCTGTGCCACTGCTGATGATGCTCTACAATGTTGGGAAAAGTGAATGGGCCCAAAAAGGCATCCCTGACCTAGTCAAAGGAGCAAGATTCACAAGCCATCAAATTGTCATGTAACTGAATTCCCAAAGATTCTTGAGAAAATTTAGCAGAGTGCCTAGTATAGAAGAGAAGTCAAGTGCAGTTTTGGGAGAAATCATGTCACTGGTAAACAGCGGACATTGGAGTCAAAAAGCAAAGTCACGAGATAGGGCTTACTTATGGTTCCTAAAATGGAAGTTCAAAAAGAACATTCCTAAAAATGGATTGAATACTAGTTACATAATTAAAATAATATCTCAGTGACCACACAGAGTACAGGTTCTGGCATGTTTGTTTTAAAAAGTGACTTTTTTTTTTTTGGCTGCTTTGGGTCCTTGTTGCTGCGTGCGGGCTTTCTCTAGTTGTGGCGAGCAGGGGCTACTCTTCGTTGCAGTGCGCAGGCTTCTCATTGCGGTGGCTTCTCTTGTTGCGGAGCACGGGCTCTAGGCACGCAGTCTTCAGTAGTTGTGGCTTGCAGGCTCTAGAGCACAGGCTCAGTAGTTGTGGTGCCCGGGGTTAGTTGCTCTGCGGCACGTGGGATCTTCCCAGACCAGGGCTCGAACCCATGTCCCCTGCACTGGCAGGCAGATTCTTAACCCCTGTGCCACCAGCGAAGTCCCTAAAAAGTCACATTTTTTAAATAATCACAGCTTATATATAAAAGGTTTTAAGCCTAAAATGGAATCAGTTACCCTTGTGTTTGCTCCATTTTATAAAAGTAATGAGTACTAACACCATTTTCATGAGGATAACTTCCTAATTAAAACAATAACCATAAGTTAAATAAATTAGAGTGGGACAAAAAGCATCAGTAGCAGCTTAGTCTCCTTGTTAATTACTAGTTCTTAGACTGTAGTAATGACATAACTATATCAAGCCAATACCAAACTCTTGAAGTATTATTGTCCACAGTAAAAATTGAAAGAAAAAGTCCTCACAGGTTCTACAGTCTATTCCATCACGGATGTATCTCTAATACCTAGAACAGTGCCCAAAACATACTAAATATACATAAGTATTTGTAGATGTAAACTACTGCTTCTGTTCAACCTTCTGGAGGTTCTAGACAGCATAGTAAGACATAAAAAAGAATTAAAAGATAGAAGATTTGGAAAGGAAGAAATAAAACCACTCTTCCTTTCTCTCTTTCTCTCCCTGGAGTATTTATTAACTAGCATTAGTTACCCAGTTGTTCCCCAGAATGTTGTGTCTTTTACCTTACAATGTTGTTTTTGCAGAAGCATAATTTATAATTAGGCTTTTTTTTTTTTTTTTAGCAAGCAACTTAGCAAAGCATTTGTTCTAATTCTTAATGAGTAGAATTCTGCTAGGGATAACCTAAAAAACTTAGTAAAACATGGAACCTTTGAGTTAACCTAAAGCTAGATTTGTTTACTCACAGGGTGAGAACAGAATCCAGGATCAATGTATGCATTCCTTCATGACTGCCATCAGTATTCCTGGGCTACTGCAGGGTGTGCTCCATTTATAAATGCATACACGTCACCTAAATGTAAAACGTATAAGTGTTTTATGTAGGTTTTTAGTCTAGTTCAAATAAATACTATCATATAGCTACTTCAAACAGTTTCTTCTTAGGGATCCTTGTTCTTTTTTCTTTCTTTTAAGAGAACTTAGCTGTTGAATTTTATAATAGTGTATTTGCAAAAAAAATTTTTTCACTGTGCCTGGTTTACTTTATAGCTGAAGGAGGCTGTCCAGATACCACTTTCATCGAAGATGCAGTTCATGTACTCTTAAAAACTCGACGCATTCTCAAGTGTTCTTATCCATATGGATTTTTCTTAGAACCTAAAAGCACAAAGAAAGAAATTTTTGAACTCATGCAAGTAAGATGTCTTTTTTATTAAATTTAAATGCAGTTACTATGAAAAACAGATTTTCTCCTTTTTCAGCCACTTTATAACTAAGGTTTATCTTACTTGAGTGTAATTAATAAACAATTTTGTTTCTGTTTTCAGAATGGTTTTTAAAGGAAAAGTTACCGATAATAAACTGAAATTTTCTTTATGTTTGAATTTGTCACTGTGCAGATTTGAATGAGTTCTGAGCTATGCAAACATTTCCTACCACATTTATTTCTTTTTTCTTCTTTTATTTTATTTATTTACTTTTGGCTCTGTTGGGTCTTCGTTGCTGTGTGTGGGCTTTTTCTAGTTGCTTCGAGCAGAAGCTGCTCTTCGTCCCGGTGCGCGGGCTTCTCACTGCGGTGGCTTCTCTTGTTGCAGAGCTTGGGGTCTAGGCTCGCGGGCTTCAGTAGGTGTGGCTCGCGGGCTCTAAAGCGCAGGCTCAGTAGTTGTGGTGCACGGGCTTAGCTGCTCCGTGGCATGTGGGATCTTCCCGGACCAGGGCTCGAACCCATGTCCCCTGCATTGGCAGGCGGATTCTCCACCACTGTGCCGCCAGGGAAGCCCCTACATTTATTTCTTTATTTTAAACTGGTTGAGGTTGAAATCTGGCCTAATTCTGATTATGTAATTAGGCATTTTATCTTCAAAAACGAAACAAACCACATTACATACTAGATAGGAAAGTTGCTATTTGCCAGTTCATTTTAACAGTACAACTGAAAAACTTAAGAGTACTTGAAAAAACAAAACAAAACATGTCAGCAAACTGACATCAGTGTAGCTGACCAGGTTCATTGTACATTCCTCTTTTTTCTTTGAAGTCACCAAACTTTCTCCTCTTGCTACTGTTTTTATGTCATCCCTTTGAACTCCCCTCTACTAATTTATATCTTACATTTCCTTCAATGCTGAATATTCATTTTCTCCATGAGGCCTTCCAGACCTAACCCCAAATCACAAAGGTTTTGCCTTGCTTCACATTCCTTCAGCATTTACATATAGTCTGTACCATGTGGTCAGGCACTTACATGTACAATGCCTTGAAATTTATTAGTTCTTTTTCACACAGACAAATTATAAATTTTTTTTATACAGCTGCTATATTGTACTCACTACTTCTTTGTATCCATACCAACTACATTACTCTAAATGCCTATTGAATGAATGCTATTTTCCTAAAATGTGCAAAGTAGAAACATATGTTAAATTGGAAGTTATATAAAATTTGGATTAATTTCTGATTTCAAAAGAGTTAGATTTAACCAGACAGACACTGGATTTGCTATTGACTAACCCACTCAACCTATAATTTTTTTTTTCCTCTTCTTAACATAGACAGACTTAGAGATGGTCACTGAAGACCTTGCCCAAAAAGTCAATAGGCCTTACCTTCGCACACCCCGCCACAAGATAATCAAGGCAGCATGCCTTGTACAGCAGAAGAGGCAAGAGTTCCTGGCATCTGTGGCTCGGGGAGTTGCTCCTGCAGACTCACCAGAAGCTCCAAGACGCAGGTGAAAAGGATACACACCATGGAACTCATCCTAGCACCAGCCACAAATGCTAGCAGGTTTATTTTTTTCTCCAACTAGGGTTCATATTCCTGAAAGTTACTTATACCTAAAATATGGATAGCTGATAAAAGTATGTTAACTTCTTTTTGGTGTTTTTTTTTTCCCCAGTACTATATCTATTTTTTTGTTTTGTTTTGTTTTTCATTGTATAGTTTCTCAGACTAAATTAGGCTAGGTAAATTTCACACTTCAGTGAACTCATAATTCAACAAGTATTCTAACGCATCATTTTGATAGTCAAAAACATCTTATAATGTAGAATTTGGAAGCCTTGCCAAATTGTTATGGTCATATTTGTATTTTTTGGTAAGAAGTTGTAAAGAAATTAGAAAGCTGATATTCGTAAAGTTTTTTAAGTGATCCATATTCATCCATTAAAGAGCAGTTGAGTTTTCATTGTTTTATTTCAGACACTTATACTATTTCTGCCATTATAAATTGAAGCATATTTTCTTATTCATATTAATTATAAGCATTAGAAATTCCTTGGACCTTTATTTTTACATAAACCTCTAAAAATAGAAGCAATTGTAAAATACTCTGGTATAGCATGGTGATTTTTAATTTTTCCACCATTTTATACAAACATAAAGCAATGTTGAATTTGAAAGAAAAAATTAAAGAATCATTTTAATTATATTCAGTAGTTGATCTTTGGTTAAGCAAGTTCCAAGCAGAGGAATTAAAAGTAATGTTCAAAGGGCAAGGGTCTGATTGTTTGTACTTTGTAGTACTGATAATAAATCAAATGGTATGTCTAATTTCTTTGTAGCTTTGCTGGTGGAACATGGGATTGGGAATATTTAGGATTTGCATCACCTGAGGTAATTGTTTTGTGCGGGTTTGGTTTGGTTTGGTTAGTTATAATTTTCCTTAGTGCAGTCCTGCTTGCATTTGCACCCTCATCTATTCTAAATATCCTACTGAGATTGTAAGCAATGTTTTTTTCTTTCTTTTGTAATAATAATGCCTCAGCAGAGTCTACATTTACCTATTCATTGGATTATCATCACATTATTAAATGCATACCCTCTCTTATTTTTAATTACTGAATAGTCAGAAGGCCAATTTATAGCTTACATTTTTGGAAAATGTCTTTAATTAACAGAAATATTAATTTTATTTATTAGAAATGCATTTCTAGTTATAATATTGTTTCAATCCGAATTTATTAAAAATCTAAATAGACAATCTTTTTTTTAAAGCTATTGCATTTTAAAGCTATTAGCATTGATTTATAATCAGTTACTAAGGTGGAAACTTGACCTTAGTGTTTATGCAGAAAGAATGCTTTGATAGTTGCTCTCTGCTTCTCTTTAAGATTTTCACACTCTTCTTGTTTTCATTGTTGTTGTTGTTGATATACCATCTTAAAATACTAATACTGCAAATAACATTTGCTGCAAATAGAAATAAGATAAAGTGAAAATCTTAATCACGTTGCTATTTTCTGAGATTTAAATTGCCACTGTCACTGTTGAGTCTGATTTTAAATGGTTTTAGCAGTTCTCTCTACTTTCTGGTTCTTTATACAACAGTATACCATTCGACGCTTATATTATGATAACCTTTTAACTTAATTCTTAGAAGGCAGCAGGACAAACTATGAAACCTTTATCATTTATAGTCCATATGTTATCTGCAACTGAAAGACAGTGGAATTGACTATTATCCATAAATGACTGTGGTTTATTTAAATCAGATACTTTCTCTTTTCAGCTGCTAAGGATACTTGCAATCACCTTGTGGCATTTTGTATTGGTAGATATATGCAAAACAAGATTTACTTGAGGAAGAGTTTGTACTTAGAGCTCTGATACAGAAATTTTAAATTCACTTAAATTTTTTAAAAAATTTTAATATATTAATGAAATTTCTATTGTAAAACAAATTATGAACCTTTTCTTTACCTGACCCTATGCTTGAATATTTCTATGTAATCGTATAATTTCAGCTTTGGGGAATAGTATGGAAAACTTCCACCTAAAAGGAGGAATAAACAAGCTTCAGTTATCAAAAAAGAATACAAAGATTTCAGTATTTCAAGGTAGAAACACAATTTAGCAAAAATAAAACCTTTACCAGTATATTCACAGACATGTATACATCATCTTGTGGCTTCTGGCTCTGAAAATAACTTTAGTAATTTCAAAATATTTCTCTTGAATATTGAGGGTCTGCTAATATGACTAACACCATTTCATTTTGTAAAAATATAGGCAGGCTTTTTACCTCACATGTGAATACTTATAAATCAAATTATTGAGCTCTTGTCCTCTTGGGATTGAAAACTGTGAAATTATAAATAACATTTTTCTTAAATTTATTTTTTATGGGTTAATAAATTTTATAAGGATAATTTAATTCACTTTCAGTTTTCTATTCTTTAAAGTCTTTGGTACATTGAACACCAAGCTTTTATGTAAACCTTATTGCAGATGTAAAGAATTACCACACAGTATGAACCTTTAAAATTCTGCATGTGTGTGACTATCAAGTATCTGCCAAAATTATATCTATAAAAATTAGCTCTTTGCCTTCATATGGATTCTGAAAAAAATAATGTTGCCCAACTTCAGTAGACTTTTAGGTTGAATTTATATTTTTCATTAAAGTTAATTACATCTTATTCTTTTAAACTAAATTGAGTGAGTCATTGACAAGCATCAGTATTTGTTTTGTGCCACTTTAAAGGCAGTGGAGCCCAGAGGAAACAGCATGATCGAAAAGTCTAAGGGACACCAGAATTTGAGGTCTAGCCCTATAACTTAAGGTCTACTTGGCTGTGTCTTCCTTAATTTCTCATCTTTAAAATGTGGATGGTGATACCTACCCCATGGAAGTTCTGGAAGGATTAAAGCATCTGTTTAAGTCACTAACAAAATTGGTGCTCAATAAATGGTGGCTATTATTATTTATATAAAAAAAAAAAAAACTCCTGGAAGCTTTTTTCCCTATAAATCCTAGAACTTCTCACTCTTCTCTATAGCCTTAACACTCTCAAACCTTTTGGAGTATCCCGACTAAAGCCTTTTCATATGCTTACTTGAAGATCTTAGGAATCCATGGAAATTTTCAGATAAGTTTAATTTTATGAAAACAATATTTTAAAGCCTGTTGCATGGTGAGAGAATGCCATTTGAGTTTTTTATCAGAATAATTGTAAATATAACGTTTCTTTTACAGGTTTTTTTAACCACTTAGTTTTCTTCAATTGGAAATATGTATATTCTATGGTCAGAAATAGTTTATTTAATTCAGAGTAACTTTGTACCATCACCAAGTGTACAAAGTAAACAAATTCTCCCTCAAGATAAATCTTAACTGAAATAACGTTTTCTTGCCATCTTTGTCTGAGAAACGTGGTAGTCCTCAGTGGTCCAGTGAACCATGATGACACATTAACAGTCATCCAGTTTTGGATCATGGGTCTCCAGGAAAAGAGGAAATGATACCCCAGCTCAGCAGTAAATTTAAAGAACCTGAATAATCTCTCTGGGCACTTGTAGTATCTTACGTTCATTTGTTTCTAACCTGGTAGAATGCCTTCCATTCTTTAATTAGGGTCCAATTGCTTACATAGATGAGGGAGTTTGAATAAATTTAACCAGAGTTGTATGATGTAAAAGTTTTACTGGGGTTTTAAAACTTATTTTCATTTTTTCCAGTTACTTTCACAACATAAGCATATTGAATATTCTAGAGTAACCAGATAATCATAAACCTGAATATTTTATTGTTTATCACTGAAAGAATCTATAACGATTCTCAAAATTAGCCTTTTTATGCTGGTGTCATGAACACTGGACTGTCTTCTAGTCTCTTCTGTCTCTAAAATCTGGAAAAGTGCATTTGTATACAGATAATAGCAGGTAGGCCCAGGTTCTGCCTCTGGTGATAGCAAACCCACTTTAAACTATTATCACAAATATAAAATAAACTCAGGGACATCTGCCCAAATCTGTGTTCTTCCCGTATGCTAAATAGAAAACACTTCCCCCTGCCTGGGTTGTAGATAACCTCACGTATTAACTAATATAGGAAGGAAGCCAAGTAACATCTTATTTTAAAGGTAACCTCATATTCTTCTTTGATGTCAGTATGGTATGTAGTAGTCCCAAAGAATACAGAATCCAGCAGTCTAACAAGCACTTAACTGTTAGTGCTTTTCTTTATTTTATCTTTTTCTTTTATTTTCTGTTGCATATATCACAGTCACTTTTTTTAAAACCAGACCTCCAGAGAGGGCCTAACTTTTATTGGTAAAATCATTCTGGTATTAGTTATAATATTAGATAACAAGACCCAGGCATATGAAATAAGGCTCAGTTATGATCTAGCATTGGAGCTTGCAAGTATTCCCAATTTATCCAGACAATTATAATGGCTATTTAAAATTTTTTCTTTTTCCATTTTACCATTTCTGTTTCCTTGGCATGGCAATACCTGCAGTTTCTTTTTCTAAAGCCAAGTGATTTTATAATATGTATATAAAATCACACATTTTTTTCCTAGAAAAAAAGTGTATTGTTTTATTTGCATTTAAAAATTTGCATGCTCTCCTGTATTTTATAACCTTTGGTTTATGCAGGAATATGCTGAATTTCAGTATCGGAGGAGGCACAGACAACAACGCCGTCGAGGAGATGTGCACAGTATGCTTAGTAATCCTCCAGACCCTGATGAGCCAAGTGAAAGCACTTTAGGTGAGTTCTTGAGTTGGGTTTGTTTTAATCTTAGTTCTCTTGCATTTATTGTTAAAAGTGGCTAATCTAAATATTTGTGAAAGTTTGTAATTTAGATATACAGTCAACATGCAGATGCTTCTAATGTCACAGGATACAGAAAACCAGGGCGATTAAGAACATGCGCTGTGCAGTTAATGGCTTCCCTTTGTGTCCTTTATCCCATAACTTCTCACATGGACTCTGGCCTTTGTACATCAAGTACAGTCAAAAAAAGATGCTATGTGACTTCTGAGGCTAGGTCACAAAAAGGATATAGTTTCTGCCTTTCTTTCTTTCTTTATCTGGGACACTTACATTTGGGACCAAGCCAGAATGCTATGAGGAAGCCCAAAGTAGCCAATGTGAAGAGATAGTATGGAGAGATCATGTGGAGAGAACTGAGATCCCCTAGCTGGCCCCTTAGCCAGAATCAATTTCACCAGAAAGATACATGGGTGGCAAAAAAAAAAAAAAGCACTAAAAATGAGACAGGGGTTTCCCTGGTGGCGCAGTGGTTGAGAGTCCGCCTGCCGATGCAGGGGACGTGGGTTCGTGCCCCGGTCCGGGAAGATCCCACATGCCGCAGAGCGGCTGGGCCCGTGAGCCATGGCCGCTGAGCCTGCACGTCCAGAGCCTGTGCTCTGCAACGGGAGAGGCCGCTGCAGTGAGAGGCCTGCGTACTGCAAAAAAAAAAAAGAGAGAGACAAGCTGGGACCTAGGTCCCTTTGCTGAAGTGCTGCAATGCTTGAACCTGGACACACCTCTCTCTGAGCAACAAAATACAAAGAAACTATATGGGACTAAAAATAACTGCGTGCATGTACAGTTGGGACAAATTATGGACAAAAAGAAACAAAAGACCCAAAAACTCAACTGCCACTTCTGAATAGCGGGGAGCAAAAACAGGGTGTTGGGAGCAAAGGCAGGGTACTGCGCATGCCACCTGCACTCAACACCCCCAGAGGGGTGGGCAAAACACCTAAGCCACCCCCACACACACACCACTGGACACACCCCTACCCTCCCCCCATATAAGGAACAAGCTCGCCTCCCCTTGGGGAGCGAGCAAGCAAGGGAACCTGTTGTTTGTTCTCGCTCCCCGCTGCTGCAACAGGGGCCCCAATAAAGCCTTGACTGGAGGGGGAGGGAAAAAAAGTACATGGGCTGTGGAGTCAGACAGACCTGAGTTCATGACCCCAGCTCTGCTGCATATCGGTGTGAAACTTTAGTCAAGTCACTTACCCTCTCCAAGCTTTGGTCTCCTCATTCTAAAGAAGCAATAATAGGGACCTCCCTGGTGGTCCAGTGCTTAAGAATCCACCTTCCAATGCAGGGGACGTAGGTTTGCTCCCTAGTCGGGGAGCTAAGATCCCACATGCCTCGGGGCAACTAAGCCTGCGCACTCTAGAGCCGGCGTGCCACAACTAGAGAGCCTGGGTGCCGCAACTAAGACCTGAGGCAGCCAAATAAATAAATAAATAAAATATTTTTTTTTAAAAAAAAACAATAATAGTATCACTTTGTGGGCTTATTGTGAGCATTAAATGAGATAATAAGTGTAAAACCCTCAAGTACTAATAGCACCTAGTGAGCACTCAATAAATTGTAGCTGTTGATTACTGTTATTGTGTTCATGAAATATTTTTCTCCTAGTCTCAGTTCTCCTAGCAACATTTTTTTTAATTTCTGGTGTTAAAGATAAATTATATTAATTATCAGCTTTAAATATTAAATTATTAATTTAAAATCTTCAAACTATGGTGTCAGCAGATCATCTTTAATAAATCAGGATCGACAGGCCTCAAGATGGGGCTACTCCTTCTTGCGGTGCACGGGCTTCTCATTGCAGTGGCTTCTCTTGTTGCAGAGCACGGGCTCGAGGCACGCGGGCTCAGTAGTTGTGGCTCACAGGCTCAGTAGTTGTGACACATGGGCTTAGTTGCTCTGCGGCATGTAGGATTTTCCCAGACCAGGGATCGAACCTGTGTCCCCTGCATTGGCAGGCGGATAACCACTGCGCCACCAGGGAAGTCCTTCTGTAGTTTTAAGAACTCTGAAAACTAAAACATCTTTCTTATTGCTTAAGGGGAAAATAAAAGCACTTGGTAGCACTTGTATTTGTGAATAGAACCATTTATAATGCAAGCAAAAATATGAAGAACGATCATGGATTTGAAGTAATAGTGTTAGATATATATTGCTGTTTATGATGAGACAAATATGGATGAGAAATCTCTGAAAGATTAAGTGAACTTGTGAACACAGGTTTTCACCAGCACTCAAAGAGAAATCATCAATTTAAATAAAAAGATGTATGAGATCTTGTATGACTAAATTATCTCTGGCACCACTTGCTTTGAAACAGATATCCCGGAAGGTGGCGGTGGCCACAGGCCTGGCACCTCCGTGGTAAGTTCTGCGTCTATGAGCGCACTGCACAGCTCTTCTCTGCACGACTACACCCCCGCCAGTCACTCTGAGAACCAGGACTCTCTTCAGGTAGCCTTTCTGGGCAGCCTCGTTGCCCCTGCTTTTGCTCTTTCTCTGTTTAGCCTGGCTTCCTATTTTTACTTCTGTTGCTTTCCTTTTCCTTCCTTCCATTCTAAAATCTTTGCTTCAGAGATGTACTATAGGGAAAGATTCTTCTGTTTCAGATTTACCTTAAGTAAATTTTTTTCCCTTTAGCATCCACAAGGAGAAAATTAAAATAAGATTTGAGTAGGTCAGATAATTCTTCTGTATAAATAGAGGTACTATTAATTATCTGTTTGGTAAAAGAACAGTGGTAGACCTCACTGGGTTCAGTCATTTTTCCTTTTAAATTTTAAAGTAATTTTACTTTCTGTTGCCTCAGGCTCTGAGTTCCTTGGATGAAGACGATCCCAATATACTTCTTGCAATACAGTTATCTCTGCAAGAATCTGGGCTAGCCATCAATGAAGAAAATAGAGACTTTCTCAGTAATGAAGCATCATTAGGAGCGATAGGCACCTCTTTACCTTCCAGGCTGGACTCCGTCCCCAGGAACACAGATAGCGCTCGGGCTGCGTTGAGCAGTTCTGAGCTGTTGGAACTTGGTAACAGCCTCATGAGACTAGGAGCAGAAAGTGACCCATTTTCAACTGACACCCTGAGTTCACACCCTCTCAGTGAGGTGAGAAGTGAATTCTATCCCTCATCCAGTGACCCTGACTCAGCTGGCCAGGACGCCAACATCAATGACAATCTTCTTGGCAATATTATGGCTTGGTTTCATGACATGAATCCTCAGAGTATCGCCCTGATTCCTCCAGCAGCTACAGAAATCAGTGCAGATTCCCAGCTCCCCTGTGTCAAAGATGAGTCAGAAGGTGTGAGGGATGTGGAACTGATGCTGCCAGAAGATTCAGTGTTTGAAGATTCTGTGGTCAGTGAAGGTAGAGGAACCCAAATAGAAGAAGAAAATCCTTTGGAAGGAAACATTCTGGCTGGGGAAACAGCATCTCAAGCTGGCGACAGTGGTAATGAGGCAGCCAACAAGGGGGATGGTTCTGATGTTTCAAGTCAAACACCTCAAACCTCAAGTGACTGGCCTGAACAAGTACATTTAGTGTGAGCTGCACACCTCGGGGCTCTAAATCAATTGCAGGTACAGATGGTATGCTAGTGGAATATGCTTTATAGAGATTTGATCCACTTAATTCCAACTAATTATAAACCACTGACATTAGAATTAAATACAAAGGAGTTCCCTTGAATGGTAGCTTCATTTCTGATTTTAACCTTACAGGGAATTAATTTCTTTTGTATTTAATTGGATAGCTTTCCCCCTTTTTGCTGACGAACAGAAGAGTGGGAGAGAGAAACACAAATGAAATAAATAGGTTAGATTCCACATTTTAAGAAAATGCAGTCCTCTGTTTAGCCTAAGGTCAGCAATACTTAAATTGAACATTTAAATGAAAGGCTTACTCTCCAATCCTTGGGTGGTTTTTCCTTTTTAAAAGAATAAAAGTTTTCTTCATTTTAGAAGTTATTTTGGACAGATCTAATAACATTTCATTCCTCAATTTCTTTGTGCTCTTCCGTAATTTTCTTTCTTCCTTTTTGTCTGAGCAGTGTGAATTGAGGTATCCAAGGCTTCTCTTTAGTGCAGCATCTACCACAGTGTAATTCATTTTAATTTTCACATGAATCAAAGATCTCTTTTCATGTCTATTTATAGTCCACTTGTGCCAAACTCTGACTCGTGCGCTAACAAGGCGTTCAGGTGTGCGGTGTCCTGGAGGGCTCCAGAGCAGTCTCAGCCTTCTCAGAAGTAAAAGGTGCCACTTGGTAGCAATGATATTCCAGAATTTAACGGGCTTTTGTTGCCATGGAGACTGCATTTAAATAAATGTAGCCTGTAGCTTAAGTTAACAAAATCTAATGCTGCTGTTAAATACAGTTTATTTTAATATTAAAGTACAGTTGATTAGCAACAGCGGTGCTGTATTTTAAGAGACACTTTATTGGAAGTGCAATCATAGTTCTTTGTTTTCACAATTTTACAGTGCATTCTAATTACTAATGGGTGCAATTACTTTTAATGGTAAGTGTTTTATAAAATAGAAAAAAAGTGGAGTTTTCATGAGTTATAGTAAATCCCACAATTATTAAAAAACTCAATAAAACATCCTGCGCAACATGTTACCGTGCCTTTGCCTAACCTAAATGGATAGTTGCCAGTTAAGTAAGTAATTCAGATTTCAGTGTCTCTTCCGAAGTAACTATGCTGTGTGAATTGCAAAGACCTCCATAAAACCACCCATGGCCTTGCCTTTACAGTAAATATAACAACTAAATGTTCAATCAGTTTGTTTGCCTAAATCGCAAATGCTGACGTGTTTGTTGTACTGCACAATACTCATTTGCTGTGTGATTACTGTTTAGTGTTGAAAAAAATCAACTTCCTAGTTATCAGTGTCTTACTGTGAAGAAAATACTGGTCCTAGTTGTAATGAAGATACAATGGTACAGTGCGTAATTAAAACTAGAATAAACTGTTGGAATGGCTGTTTTACTTACATATTATCAAAACTAGCGTAACATAAGCAAAATAGATACGTAATACTCCGTTTAATGTTTTGCCAGATTCTTATCAGAAATCTACAGATACCAAAATTTCAGTACCAAGTTTGTACAGGCAAGTCCTGGGCTGGGTAAAAGGTTATATTAGTATTGATATCCACATGAGTTGTAATTGTGGTTTTCGATTACTTTTTTTCCCAAACCCCGCTTTTGAAATTTTCTTGTACTTTAAACCATATGGTTCAGACATTATATTAGAGTATTTAATATTCCCCTGTTCCCTTAGGATAAACTGTGTGGGAATTGCTCCTATGCCATGGATATCAGAAGTCCACATTAGTTTTTATATCCCCAATTATCAGAAACACTGATATCAATCCCTTTTAAAATTAGTTGGGGAAAATATTAGGTTTATCTGCAGTGTATTACTGTATATTAAACTGAAATAGTCCATTAAAGGATTTTTTTACAAATTTATTTTGGATTGAAAATATCAACACCAATCAGTTTTTAGATCAAGTTTTAATTTTTCAATAGAAAGTCTTTGTATCACATTGAGGCGCCTTGCAAAGCTGCAGTAAGGTGAGAAGGAGTGCCCTGTGTGCAGACAGTATAGCCGTGGGTTCTGGTTCCTCTCACTTGTGCAGTATCCTGTGTTTCTGTGGTGTTCTCTCCTGAGCATGAAAACGATCATTATCCAATTTGTATTTCCTTGGTACATATTTTAAAAACATAGTCATTGACTTTACAATTCGCAAATAAAGTTTGGCAAAGCCTATTTTGTAAACAAGTTAATTTTATAATGTAAAAAAAAAAATTACTCTAACCTTGACTTGTTATTTGCACTTTCATAGTCTATACTTGATACATTCCCACTTTATATACAGTAGGATTCTACAAACGTGTAGATGTTTAGCCAAATGAATGCTGTTAATAATATGTAAAATTCTTTGATTAAACATTTATTACTTAAACTACTTCACTTTTGTCTCATTACATTATAGACTTTGTTTAACCAAGTCAGGAAGCTGATCTTTTTCAAGATAAATTTCCTCCAGTATGATGGGATTGATTTGATTCTTACATGTAATAGATCAATTCCTAATATTTTTTACACTAGCCCACTTACTGAGCATTTTTTACCCCAGAGATAAGTCCAAAACATTGCATGACAATGCATTAAAACACTGTGACTTCAACGATCATTATTTTTTATCACTGTAGATTTCAGAAGAAAAGTGTTGTGATTTTTCCTTGAAATCTCTAATAGAAACATACAGAAAAATAGAATTTTAAGATATTTTGTGAAATTGCTTAGGATAGGAAAATTTCTTATGCCATATGAATAGAAATGCCTACTTCTTAATCATTTTGTTATTTGTTCCCATCTGAGTTATTACAACAGCCCTCGGCATCTGTACTTCAATGTGCACAGGCACAAGTTCCAGGCCACCAGCTGGTGCTTCACAGGATGTGCCCATGATAACCACCAAGAGTTGTAGTCTTATTTGTGCCTTTCATTGTGTGGATCTCAAGCTTAGCTCCAATGTCCGTATGCATGTTTATTGCAGCCACTGATCTCATTTTTCTTCCCTTTTTAGTCCTCAAATATTGTTGCTTACCTATTATGAATTAAAATCTGAGACTTACTGAAGTTTGGTCATAATTTTAAAAGTTATAGTTAGTAAATCACTAAAGAGTAAAATCTTGGAATCTAAATATTACATGATAATACAAATTTGGGGTTTTTTTTCTTTTTTTTAAGGCTGAAACAAAAACTCCATAGGAGAAAAGTGTTCATGTGCTTGGCTCTTGGGCTGAGTAGTAGTATCTCAGCCCTGGACTATGGGCATAGTTCCTAGGTCATCACCTCAGCAACAGTATGTTACTGCCTTGTCAATCATTATCCCCTTCTCTCTAGAATAGATTTCTTTAGAGAAAGATGTAAGTGGCTCTTTCTACATTATTACATGACTGTCATTATTTTAGGAACTGGGAGTAGTCATACTTCTTAAAGAAAGAGGGACCAGAAAAGTTTCCCAAATTTAGCTCTCTGTTGCACTTAGGACTGACAGGTGGCTGACAAACTTAGTGATGGCAAAACTTTTGAAGAAATTCTTCTTCTTTTGTCTTTAAAACTGTAATTTGAAAATATTCCTGATCAGACTATATATCATCTCTTAGCCAGCCGTTGCATAATGGCCTAGCCTGCACGAGGCATCAGTTTACAGACAGGCTGAGAGAGATCTTCATGAAGGAGTGAAGAAATACAATATAGAGAAGGATAGTTATTAGATGAGACAGTCCAGTTCTCCTGGGCTTCTTATGTGCTTGCTCAGGGTGCTAAGACTGCAAGCCCTGACAAGAGTTTTGCCTGGACCACTCCTCAGGATTTATGTAGTAAGCTTGAGGACAAGGAGCAGGCTTGCTGTCGACGCGTTGGATTCCTCACACTGTTCCACGGCTGCGACACAAATCCCCTGCACACTTGGCATTCATCTAGACACATTGTGTTGCCCCTGTGGAACTGGGGACTTGAGGAACTGGCACAAGTATGCTGACGTGCATTCTGCATGCTGTGCCCTGAGTGATAAAGGTCTTTGCCTCTGACCCAGGGTCTTGTGTCTTCTGTCAGCATCCACGAAACTCTGACAGGCTAACTTACTGGATAAAATCAAATCCCAGACCTGACAATTTTGGCAGCGAGGAATGGAATGCTGAAAGAGACATGATTTTGTAGAAGAGGAACCGTTGGGCCAGGTTTGAGAATATAAGACTCCCTGGAATCTGTCTGGTAGTGAATGCTCTCACTCAAGAGATAGCTAAGAGGTGGGGGAAGGATAAGGGCTCCCGCTGTCCTACCTTTTACTGAACTGGAGTTGAGCTAATGTTTACAGGCTTAACAAAAAGAAGTAGGGTTGAAACAAGCTGTCCTGTGGGAATGGTGCCTTGATTGTTGCTAACTCCTGCAGGCAGACAGGAAGGAAAGTTTTCATGACAAAACAGCAATTCTTGTGGCCCTACCTGAAAGGCAGTATGGCTGTGGCTGCTGAATCAGGGAGCCCCCAGATGTGAACTAAACGGCATCAGCAGTAAGAACCGTGCTCTTTGATTGAGAGCTTTGAGTGGACCGAAAACATGAGAAGTTCATGTGGTTGGGCTACAAGCAGTCCAGCACTGTTCAGATGCAAAAGTGACTGCAAAGCCTTGCCCACAAGTGCAGATCAGGCTACCTACCCTTATGCCCTGGCCCATGACCCCTGACCCCTGACGGCAGTGAGGATGTGAGGATGAAGCGCTGGGTGCAGGAGGGACAGAAGGTGCCAAGGACTCCAGGTAATTGCAGAGGTGTATGTGGGGAAGAAAGAAGCCCGTGGGCCCTGTTCTCTCTGCATGTTGACATGCGTCACCACTGTTGTAGGAGAAGTGTTTGCGCCAGTGTTCAGGCACTGGCCCTGGAGCGAGGGGCTAAGGGGGGAGAACAGGCCAACAAGTGTACTCCCCACAGACCTGCCTCCCCCATCTCTTGGGCTTCTTACCCTCTCAGCTGAGGGACAAGGTGATCCGGCATCCTTTTGCCACCTGATGTATGTAGCTCGTGACTCACGCACTTTGCACTTTAGACTATTCAGCTGGGAGAAAGGAATTTGGACACACTCCATAGAGGGGAAGGGAGGCTTCCCTTGTGGGTGGGGCCCTTTGGCTGATTAAATATAATGCAGCTCCCAAATCTGAATGTTTAATGGAATTGACGATTATGTGCCCACAGTTACCTGTCTCATAATTATCCGTGGGGCATCTCCCAGTAGGGACTGCTACACGTAGAGAGGTTAGAAGTGGAGCATAAATCACTCGCCATTCTGCCTCTTTGTCCCCTCTCTGGTGGTCCAACAGAAACAATGTAGAATTCCAAGAGGAGAAAGTAAAATCATTCCATGTGTTAAAGACTTGGTGGCAGCCCAAGTGCTCAAGCCATTTCCCAGCACAACATTGCCACCTGCCTGACGCAGCCACCTAGTACACCATTTTGGAGAAAGGCAGCTACTAACTGGCTCCTAGGCTCTTCTTGAAACTGAATGCCTGACCCATGGAAGCCTTGGGACTCACTGATGTGACATCTCCACTTCAGGGTAGGTCACCTGGCACTGGAGAATTAACATGGGCCCGACAGGCCTTGCAAGTCAAACAAATGGTATATTAGAGATCACAGCTAGCCTGACTGTAGCAGCAAGTATCTTAATTCTACATGAAAAATTAGTAGCTACCTTTGGGGGAGATTTTGTGTATATCTTCACTGCCTAAAGCAAAGCCACTGGCTTAGTGGGAGGTGGGGGGGTGTCTCAGTTCACATAATGCCCGGGTTTGGTTCAATTGCTTGGCAGCAACTTTACCAAATCCCAGCAACATTTTCTTATAGCTATAGATAATTCTAAAATGTAGAAATATTCTAAAAATATGGAAAGGCAAAGGAGCTAAAACTATTTTGTAAAAGAAAAAGTACACTTGATACCAAAAGCATGATCCATAAAAGAAAAAATTGATAAATTGGACGTCATCAAAATTTAAAGCTTTGTTCTGCAGAAGACCTAATGAAGAAGGTGAAAAGACAAGCTACAGACTGGGAGGAAATATTTGCAAACCACATATCTAGAATATATAAACTCTCAAAACTAAACAAAAGACAGACAATCCAATATAAAATGGACAAAAGACATGAAGAAACATTTCACCAAAGAGGATGTATGGCAAACAAATAAGCACATGAAAAGTTGTTTAACATCACTATCCATTAGGAAATACAAATTTAAATCACAGCAAGACACTACACGCCTATCGGGATGGCTAAAATGATTAGTAGCATCAACACCAAATGCTGCCGAAGTTGCAGAGAAGCTGGGTCATTCATACACTGCCTGTGGGAATGTAAAGTGATACAGCCACCCTGGAAGATAGTTGAGTAGTTTCTTTTAAAACTAAGCATATACTAACCATATGACCGAGCATTTGCACTCCTAGACATTTATCACAGAGAAGTGAAAATTTAGGTCCACAAAAACCTGCACACAATTGTTCATAGCAGCTTTATGCCAAAAACTGGAATCTACCAAAATGTCCTGTAGTAAGGGAATGATTAACTGTGATATATCCATGCAATGGAATACTACTCAGCAATAAAAGGGAGTGAACTAGTGACACAAATTCCAACAACTTGGATGGATCTCAAGGGCATTATGCCGAGTGAAAAAAATCCAATCTCAAAATGTCACGTACTGTATGATTTCATCCATTTAACATTTTTTAAATGACAATAATAGTGATGGAAACAAATTGGTGGTTATCAGGTGTTAGGGATGTTGGGGGGAAGAGAGGTGTATGTGTGTGGCTATAAAGGGGTAGAAAAAGGGACATTTTTGTGGTGATGCAACTGTCTGTATCTTGGTTACAATGGGGGTTACATGAATTTACATGTGATAAAATGACAGAAATATACATACATATTGTACCCAATGTCAGTATCCTGGTTTTGATATTGTACATTATGTAAGAGATAGCCATTGGGGGGAACTGGGTAAAGAGTACACATGGCCTCTCTGAATTATCTTTGCAACGTCCTGTGAATCTATAATTCAAAACAAAATTTTAAAAAATGAAATGATAGCAGGCTAAATTTGGTGTGTGTCGTATGTTTGCTGACCCTTGCTTTACAGCAACAATCAGATAAATGTTATCTTAGTGCATTACAAGCTATCAATAGTGCTACGACTTGGAAACCATTGATGACATCTTCAGCAGTTGATTGATCTGTTTCAAGGAATTTGATTAAGCAAAAGATACTGAAACTGCCAACATTCGTCTTGATAGTAATGTCAAACATATGCCACAGCATTCTGGCCATTGATATTCTTTGAACCTATGAGTGCAAAGTGGCATACTGATTTTAAAAAGGCCATGGCTAACTGCTTACTAGCCTTTAACATGAGTAGTTTCACTAGGGTCCACTTGTGTATAGATAGATTTGCTCAGCAAACCATGCCTAAAGCTGGATGAGGGAATACCCATTTGGGATAAGAAAAAAGTAACTTATAGGCCCAGGATTTGTGAGCATTATAGAAAGTATAACCTAAATTTTTCTATGGATTCTTTTTCTTTAAGTTTCGATTGCCCCATTATGGACATCTTGGATTGATTTACAGATGTGCTACCAATCACTGGATTTGGGACCACTCCTGACAGATTTTCAAATCGTGGACTCTCTTCTCAAAAGGTGAATTTCTGTCACTGAGAACAAAGTAATCTACTCATTTGATAGACTGACCGTAAAAGGTATGTCTTTCTCAGAGTCCTTACTAAATGCAGAAATCAAAAGGTTGTCATAGAAGCAGTAGAATTTCTTTTAATCAAGTCAGCACTGCTATATGATGGCACATACAGTAGACTCACAGTGGGCTGTGTGTGGTTGGGAGCATGGCTGAGACAAGAAAAATGCCTAATGTGGTGTGGGGATGGCAGAAACTTCAATGGAGAAACAAATTGGCCAGTGTGTCCCTATTATATGCAGGAAGGTTGTCTTGATGCCAAAAGAATATGCAAAATCTCAAGCTTCCCAGCTGAATTTGCTTTCTTGTATGGAATTAATTCACCATGACTTTGGCAGGTGTATGTACAGATGGTGATGTTTTTTAAGATACCCTGACCCAGGAGCTTTAGAGGGTCCTCCTAGATTTTTTGCTGGGTGGCTGAAAAGTCCCTTTCTCTTCCACTTGCTCACATTTCAGAGGTTATGCCCATCTTCAAGATTTTACTGGTAGTAATAAGAGATCATAAACACAATAAAGAAACTCCACTAAAATAGTGGAGATATGGCTAATCTGAAATATGTAATCAAAAAGTCAGGTAGATGTATGTGACTATATTGTTTGTACTTAAGTCCATATGTCTTACTTGAGAGCTGTATGTTCAGTTAAATTTTGAAATAAAGCTCTATGATAAATACTAGAGAGACCAGAAGAGTTCATCTAATTTCCCCATCCTCCCCCCTGCACAATTCATCCATGCTGGAAATGGCCCCTTCTTATATTCCTGCCAGACACTGAAGTGGTTCAGACCCAAAAGGCTCCCCTTGGAGCACACAGATAGTTTGAGATAGAAATAGAGATCTCTCAAGATAGAATTTACTTCTCCAGTCTGACTCTGGAATCCAAGAGAAAGGCAGAATTCTTTATAGTTTCTCTTACTCTTAAAAAAAGTCAGATGCCAAAATATTCCCACCAAATGTCCAAACCAAGAGAAGAGGATGGAGTAAATATGGGTTTCGGTAATCAATTTTATTCATGTAGAGGGATGTTGCTTACAGCTTTAAATAGTGCCTGGAAAACTTCCACAAACTAATGAGCATCTTACAAATGTTTGTAAGTATGTAGTTATGTAGCTCACCTTTTGAATTTATAAAAATCAGAAACGTCCGCCAGAAAGTTTTGCAATGTGACAGTGGAACTAAAAATATATAACAGCTACAGCTAACATTTACTGAATGCTCACTGTCATTTGACAAAAAAATTAAGTAAGTATTTTAAAATAGAAGGGCTTATGGTGTGGTAACCTCTGTATGTCTTCACAGACATCCCTCCTTCCCTCTTTTCAGCACGAGCCAGCCTTGGCCGTATGACTACCGTCCCAGTCCAATCAGTTGCAAAATAAAAAGGAAAAGGTTGATTATGTCCATGTAGATGTTCAGGGCAGCAAAAACATACTCTTCAGGGTCCAGGTCAGAATGATGATGGCGCCCTCCCACCATCAGCTGTACATCCATCACCAAGTACTTAAAGAAAAGAAAGAAGAATTAGCTACTTAAATTGTACATTTCTATCAAGTAAGTATCCTAAAATTATCTGGAAAAATTATTTCCCATCAGTAAATATATCACAGAGAGTAAATTTGTGGCTATAGATATTATTCTTACAGCCTCAATCATTCATGATGTCCCCAAGTTTATGCTTTATCTATTAAAGCAAGTGTTTCATTCTCCTGAAGCCAGTGGGACCAAATGTGTGAGCCTTACTTTCCTTTCAAGTCCAGAAAGCTCTGTGCCTTTAGCCAATGATGTAGACCAGGTGGGCAGATTGGACACAGAGAAAAACTACAAAATGCCCTGTGTTTGTGATTTTCCCACACGTTCTCACTGGAAAAAAGAATGAAAATAAAGATGGCTCCCCAACATTTAGATTCACCCACAGCAATAATTCTGAACTTTCCTTTGGGTGATAGCATTTTTCAAAACTTGACATTGGAGATGGCTTTGTGACGATGTCAGTATTTCAAAATAGAATGAGAAGGGGCTTCCCTGGTGGCGCAGTGGTTGAGAGTCCGCCTGCCGATGCAGGGGACACGGGTTCGTGCCCCAGTCCGGGAGGATCCCACATGCCGCGGAGCGGCTGGGCCCGTGAGTCATGGCCGCTGAGCCTGCGCGTCAGGAGCCTGTGCTCCACAGCGGGAGAGGCCACAGCAGTGAGAGGCCCGCATACGGCAAAAAAAAAAAAAAAAAAAAATAGAATGAGAAGACTCATATATGGTTAAATAAACCCCAATTAAATGTTTTAGCTCAGCTGCGGTAGGTAAAATTATGAGCTTCTAAAGCATCAAGAAAAAATGTCAGAGAGCCCTCTCACCCTTGTGTTTGTTGCAAAGTGAGCAGATGTGGGCAGCACAAGTGCATTAGAAGGAGGAAAAGAAAACAAGCTGCTCCTCAGGTCTTTATATCCAACCTGTAGACTAAGAGTCTAGTGCTGTGAGGCAGAGCCGCATCAGACAGGTCAACCCTGGCATTACAAAGAATTCTTGGGGTTTTAAAGACTCTTTAAAATAATCCATTTTAGAACAACATCCACGACAGGGAAACCTGTCCCAAGTAATTCAGGCATCAGCTCTCCCTGTGTCCTGGTTCCCACTCAGCCTTCTAAGAATGAGGAGGAAGGGAGGAAAGAAACAGGAGGAAAAGAATGGGGCACCTTCTGGGTAGCCTCGTATCAGTTCATGATAGATGTCATCTCATGTAATATGGGAATGACCCAGTTGAGGCAGGTGAGGTTAACAGAGCCTCCAAGAAGGGAAGATCACACTGTAGCAGGTGGCAGAGAAGAGAGTCAAACCCAAGTCTGGGGGTTGCCAAAGCGGCTGCTTCACCTGGACCACTAAGTCCCTTCCCACTTATCCTCCCTCTCCCTATGTCTGATTCCAGTAACTCTGTGGCAGAAAAAGCTAGAATGACCAACCATTCCAGTTTGCCCAGGACTTTTGTGTGTCTTCAGAAACCCCTCAGTCCCAGGGAAATGAGGACAGTTGGTCATCCTTTAAAAAAGGCCTCCAGCAGCTGAGCTTCCAGCCTTGCTCTTAGCCTCCATCTGTCACCCTGGAGTCCTTCTGTGGAAAAGTGCTTTTCTTTCTTCCTCCCCTCCAAGAACCTGTGACTTTATCTTATTTCTTCTTACAAGAGAGATAATGACTCCTAATCATTTCATGTATTGGCGGTTAGGAGTGCACCTCTCAGGTGAGGTTATATGTTTGCAGGCAGACAGGAAAGTGGGAGAGTAAGGTGAGATGGGATCCAGCTGTCTTCCCCCCAACCCCAGGGGAAGAGGACTCAGGACACCATGTAAGAGACAGCCCACAGGGAAGCCCTGGTCAGGATTAGAAGCCCCAGGAGCATCTGAGGGTTCAATAAGCAATTATCACAAGGTTGTAGGATGCAAAGTTACTATACAACGGTCAATTACTTTCCTATATGCAGCAATGTATAAGTGAAATTGGAAATTAAAAACACAATACCATTTACATTAGCATCCAAAAAACTTAAATACTTAGGTATAAGTCTAACAAAATATGTACAAGAACTATATGAGGAAAACTATAAATCTCTGATGAATGAGATCAAGGAAGAACTAAATAAATGGAGAGACATTCCATGTTCGTGGATAGGAAGACTCAATATTTCCAAAATATCAGTTCTTCCCAACTTGATCTATAGATTCAACACAATCCCAATCAAAATCCCAGCAAGTTATTTTGTGGATATTGACAAACCATATGGAGAGACAAAAGACCCAGAATAGCCAATACAATATTGAAGGAAAAGAACAAAGTTGGAGGACTGATGCTACCAGACGACAAGATTTACTATAAAGCTACAGTAATCAAGATGATAGTGTGGTATTGGTAAAAAGACTAAACAAATAGATCAACAGGACAGAATAAAGAGCAAAGGCAATACAACGGAGTAAACATAGTGTCTTCAACAAATGGTGCTGAAACAACTGGACATCCACATGCCAAAAAAATGAATCTAGACACAGATCTTACACCTTTCACAAAATAACTCATAATGAATCATAGACTTACATGTAAAACATAAAACTCCTAGAAGATAACATAGGAGAAAACCTAGATGACCTTGGGTGTGGTGATGATTTTTTTAGATATGACACCAAAAGTATGATCCATGAAAGAAATAGTGGATAAACTAGACTTCATTAAAATTAAAAATGTCTGCTCTGTGAAAGACAATGTGAAGATAATGATAATACAAGCCACAGACTGGGAGAAAATATTTACAAAAGAAATATCTGATAAAGGACAGTTCTCCTAAATATACAAAGAACTCTTAAAACTCAACAATAAGAAAACAAACAACTTGATTACAAAATGGGCCCAAGAACTTAACAGACACTTCACCAAAGAAGATATACAAATGGCAAGTAAGCATATGAAAAGATGCTCTACATCATATATCATCAGGGAAATGCAAATTAAAATTACAATAAGGGCTTCCCTGGTGGCGCAGTGGTTGAGAGTCCGCCTGCCGATGCAGGGGACACGGGTTCGTGCCCCGGTCCAGGAAGATCCCACATGCCACGGAGCGGCTGGGCCCGTGAGCCGTGGCCACTGAGCCTGTGCGTCCGGAGCCTGTGCTCCTCAACGTGAGAGGCCACAATGGTGAGAGGCCCGCGCACCACCAAAAAAAAAAAAAAATTACAATAAGATACCACTACACACCTATTAGAATGGCCAAATTCTGGAACACTGACAATACCAAATGCTGGTGAGGACATGGAGCAACAGGAACTCTCATACACTGCTAGTGAGAATACACAGTATTACAACCACTTTGGAATACAGTCTTACAAAACTAAACATACTCTTACTGTATGATCCAGTGAACATGCTCCTTGGTATCTACCCAAAGGAGATGAAATCATCTGTCTGCACAAAAACCTGCACAAGGATGTTTATAGCAGATTTAGTCATAGTTGCCAAAACTTGAGAGCAAACAAGATTCACCTCAGTAGGTGAAAGAATAAATTAACTGTGGTACATCAAGATGGTGGAATATTATTCAACACTAAAAAGAAATGACCTACCAAGCCATGAAAAGACATGGAGGAATCTTAAGTGCAAAGACTAAGTAAAAGAAGCCAATTTGAAAAGGCTTAATATTGTATGACTCCTACTCTATGACATTCTGGAAAAGGCAAAACTTGGAAACAGTAAGAAAATTAGTGGTTGCCAGGGGTTGGGGATGGGGAGGGATCAACTGGTAGAACAAAGAGGATTTTTTGAGCAGTGAAAATATTCTGTATGATATTACAATGATGGATACATATCATTATACATTTGTCCAAACCCATAGAATGTACAACACCAAGAGTGAGCCTTAATGTAGACTACGGACTTTGGGTGATTATGATATGTCAATGTAGGTTCATGAATTGTAATAAATGTACCACTTTGGTGGGGGATATTGATAATGGGGAAGGCCATGCATGTGTGGAGGCTGGAGTATATGGGAAATCTCTGTACTCTTCTTTTGGTTTTACTAAGAACCTAAAACTGCTCTAAAAAGAATTGTCTTTATAAAAAATAAAAAGGAGGAGGAGGAGGACAAGAAGACAGAGGAAGGAGCAAGTGACCTGGGGAGCTTTCCAGTAAATTACTGACTCCACTTGACTCCAGGCCTAGCAGAGGGCTTAGGGCCCCATCAATGCACATACCATACTCTTTGTCAAAGAAAGGGAGAAATGCGCTTATGAGTGAGAAGATCACAGTACCAAGTCCAGCATACAATAGATGCAACCACTGCAAAAAGAAAGGAAACAACTGTATATTAAGAGTAAGACTTGGAACAACTCAGGGGATCACTTAGGTCCCTGCTGTTAGATAAGATATTAAGAAAGTCAAAGATGTGGAGAGAATCTTTTCTTGAACATAGTCAACAGCATCCACTCAATTCCATTCAGCAAGCCCCATCCACATAGTTCTTCAAGAGAATGTGCCCTCCCCTCAGCTCAGAGAACATAGTGACCCTCACACAGCCTTGCTAGAGCTGATTGACAAGAGGTGGATGATAACACTCCAATAGCAGTGAATCTCTTGACCGACCAAGAGCCTCTTACCTGTGACCAGGATCAAACAGATGCTCTAGGCCAGTTAGAAATCAATTCTCAGGATAGAGGAATCCAGGCAGCAGTTCTATCATTAGCTAGTGCTGGAGATATTACTACACAAGCAGAGATAGCCAATCACCTCAGTTTAAGAAAGGGAGGTGGGGTTTCCTTTTCCGTGAATTCTGGCTCTTCTTCCCACCTAGGAGCTCCATGAGAGTCTCTGAGTCTTTGCCTTGACCTAGTCTGAGGGGTATGTGTTCCTTGCAACCGGAACAGCCCTGATCAGAATATATGACAAATTGGCCTAAATGCCAAAGGGTTTGGCTGTAGAAGAGCAAAAGGAAGTGGTGTATAACATCTGAGAAGCATAATGGCGTTCACTCTTTAGGAGGAGAAAGCTAGTCCTAGAGGCATGGGGAGCACTCTGCTAACCAGGGAAGGTTCTTGGGGAGAGAAATCAGGAGTCAGTGACACAGAGAGGGAGGCACAGTGTTTCCGGACTGAGTTAGGTGTAAGAAAACAGCTGACAACTGGAGTCTGAAGGATTCAAAATTGCCAGAGTCCAGCAAGGTTGGACATGCTTAGAACAAGGGTCTGTCAGTCGTTCACCCCACGATCCTCTCAGGGGAGGGCAGCTGTCGCCTAGGGTCGCAGCTCAGTCTTCATGCCCAGACCTCCTGTCAGTGGTCCCCTACCACAACTGGTGCAGCAGGTGGCCTCACAGACCTCCAGCTACGGGGCGGGGCATGTAACTGACCAGGGTCCGGTGGCTGTGTGGTGCAACCCACTGTAGTTTGCTCCTGGGTCACGCTTCACCATCTCAGGTGGGGGCAGCAGGACCTTCCTGGGAGACCCCAGACTGCTGTAATGGTCCACATTAGCTCCAGGAGCCCCTGATGGCACCACATCCAGAGTGCTCCCACCTTCCTTCCCTCTCCTGAACCTGGGGTCACATATGCTGTCGTGGTCTGACAGCTTTTCCAGCCTTCGTTGCCGCCACACTTTTCTCCCACAGACATTTCTCCTATCACAGTCCTTGCAAGTTTCACCCATCTGGTGTGTGCTTCTCAGAGGATCCAGACCAACAACACAACCAGCACTTCACCCTATTTTCTAACAATTCTCTGAGGTTTACAAAGGAGATCCCACTTACATATGATCGTATTAAGATTAAGAGAATTCCATAGATAATAAGTACGAAGAGTAAAACAAACAGCATTCCATTTAGCAAGGTGAAATCGCACTGAGGAAACAACACAAAACCAATTAAATTATCATCCATAAGCAATTTCAAGGTGTTTAGAGATGCATCGTGTACCCGCTAGACAGAAACTGGCCCATTTGCTAATCATTTCCCCTGGCTAATCCCAAGAACCATGGAAATCCATTAGCCCCTAAGCACTGAAAAATGCTACATAAAAAGTGTTGTATTTCTTCAGGAGGGAGAAAAGGGTAGGATATGGATGAAATAACAGGAGCCACAAATTGATAATTTTTGAAACTAGGTAATGGGCACATGGGAGTTTATTAAACTAGTCTATCTTTGTATCTATATAAAATTTTCCCTAATAAAAAATGTACTAAATAAGCAGGATGTAAATTTGTAAGTATAGTATGATCATAATCATTCATATTTTTAAAAGCATATGCATAGACTATATTAATGGAATTAAATAGACAAAGATGTTAACTGGGTACCTTTTTCACATTTGTATGTATATATTTCAATAAAAATACACATACTAAGCTTTCAAAAATTACTATTAATTATTCTTTTGTAATCTTAAAATTTATTAATATGCTTTTTGGTTTTGCTTCTATAAATCAGTAACCAAGTCAGCCTAGGGAAGATTAGAATTTTTTTAAAGAAAGAGGAATATTCATCTTCTGGACTGAAAAAAGAATGGATTAGGAAGCAAAAGAATCCAAGGTATTTTCTTGCAAGAGTGTTTTCCTAATTCCTCTATTTTTCCTATTTCACTCCCTACCCTTACCACACCAAGAGAATAATCTACCAGGTCACCGAGTCTGGTTCTCAGGCAGGAAGCATCAGCAACGCCTGGGAAATGTAAATTATCGGCCCCCATGCCAGACATTGTGAAGCAGCAACTCCAGGAGGAGTGAATTCTGTGTTTCACACGCTCTCCGGGTGACTCTGATGCCTGCTAAGAAAGTTTGTCTAGAGCTGTGCTTTCAATACACTTGGCCACTGAGCACTGGAAATAGAGTTAGTTCAAACTGAGATTGCTGCAAGTATAAAATACACACTGGGTTTGAATCTCGAAATAAAGAATGTAAGGTATCTCATTAATATTTTTGCTATACTGATTACATGTCGAAATAATAACACTTCACCTATACTGGGTTAAATGAAATATATTATTAAAACTAATTTTACCTGTCTCCTTTTACTTTTTAAACATGGTTACTAGGAAAGCCAGAAGCCTGAAGGCAAGGACTCCATGGAGGTGAGGCCCACAGAAAGCCGAGAGCCCGAGGGAAGAGGGAGCAGAATGGGTCAGGAGGGGCAAAGAAACATATTCACACACTCCCTTATGACAGACATCTGCTTCAATAATACGTACTTTTGTTTGAAGAGCAAATAAAGTGAGTGATATGGTCACTAGAGCGGTTCTGCCGTTGCCCATAACACTTCCTCGGCATTATAGAAACTAAAACCAGAGACTGTGATTATTGTTCACATAACATTCAAAGAAAAGCACACACACACACACAAATGTGTATCAAAGACTTAGACTGACACGGTTCCTAGCAGCAGACCTTGAAGTATTGTCTAGAAACAAAAATCACAGTAAATCAGAAGCCTGAATCCCAAGGCCAAAATCCAGAAGAGGTGGTTTGAGGTTTGTGCATTCTGGCAGGGTCTAGTGAGCTATTGGGAATATGTATGATCCCAGCGCACAAAGCTACAGGCTATGAATATGGGAAATAAATAACGGAAACAAACATTTCCTTATCGTTCTCCCCAAGACTGACAGAAAAAATTATTTCATGTGTAAATATTTCTTAGAACACAATAGTAACTTTCAACATATTCAGTGACTTAAATATGTATTAATTAGGAATGTGGAAACCAAGGTAAAAGCTTTATCTGTAGACCATATTGTCATTAATCAAATAGGGCCATCCACAAAGAATCTTAACATTTTATCAGAGCAGGATATGCTATTTCTACTGACGCTCCACCAAAGGTTTCCGTACTGACCTTTCCCATAGTGCTTGGATGAGAATAAAATACTTCAAACCTCAGACGTGGAATGAGGATTGAGACCTCAGTACCAGGAGATGAGCTGGAGGACACACCTACAAAGCATAGAGCTGCACTGGTAGGTGCTAATCCAGGGCTCTGAAGAGGGCTGCACTGGGGCTGCATTGGGTCTGTATGGGGGCTCTATGGGGGCTGGAGGGTTCCCATGGTCCAAATGGAGCCAGGGATGGGGCAGTGAGAGAGAGAGGGAGGGGATGAGAGCCAGAAGGCAGTCAAGCTGGAGGATGAGACCAAAAAGGCTATGAGGATGTGCCCAGGCCCACAGTCAGGCTCCAGGACAGCCAGCAGGCCAGTGAGAACTACAGTCAGCGGCGGCTGCAGGGCCTGAGGACATTCCCCAGCTGGTAGGATGCTCCATCAGAGACAGATCCAGAGACTAGCTGGTCCATGGCAAGAGCCAGGAAAGAACCTTCTAGTCTCTGGGAGTAAATGTGAGGACACATCCTATCCTCAGTGCTAGGACTGCCTGGGAGGCTTTGAACTTCATCAGCTGGCTAATGACGTCCAGGATTGGAGACTGGAAAAGAACCGGAGTCCCGGGAGTCCCGGATTGCCTCTCTGGATCTCCCAAACCCAGTGGGTAAGCCTGATTCTCTACTTTGTTCAACGGACCAAAGTAAGCTGTCTTTATTGACCTTACAGGTTTTCTTTTAAGTGCACCTATTCGACGTACACATGATATTTTAACAATGTGCTTGCTTTCAACCTTCCCTTTTATAATATTTCTTCTCTTAGGCTGTTACCAGCTTAGAAATAAAATAAATAGCAAAACCTTGGCAATGAGAGCTTCCTTTGAGATCAGTAACTTTGATCTCTTCTTTTTTTTTTTTTTTTGTTTTTGTTTGTTTTGTGGTACGCGGGTCTCTCACTGCTGTGGCCTCTCCCGCTGCGGAGCAACAGGCTCCGGACGCGCAGGCTCAGCGGCCATGGCCCACAGGCACAGCCGCTCCGCAGCATGTGGGATCTTCCTGGACCGGGGCACGAACCCATGGCCCCTGCATTGGCAGGCGGACTCTCAACCACTGCGCCACCAGGGAAGCCCTGATCTCTTCTTGAAATAAACATTAGAACTATTGAAAAAGTGAAAAGAAAACATCCAAAAATTTCTGGAAAAATACCTCTCCCCGTCCCATCGTCTCTTCCCCAGGATTCCCAGTGTCTTTCTATGTCTGGCTTTTAACTCCCACCCCTTCTGAGTGTGGTCTCTGCTGTTAAGTGCAGGAACTGGGAGACTCTACTTGCTCACCTGGACAATGAGCAGTGTATCCACACCAACTAAGAAAGGCCCCTCAATGCTCCGTCAGCTGAAGAAATGCCCAAATGTGGGTATCAAAGAGACAGTCTTCTTCAGCGTCATGAGGAAACTGTTCTTCCCCGACACATAATTCACACTGGACGCTGTGTGGTACCCACAGAGAACCTCATCCTTGGCCGTGTGTCCTTGCTCACGTTGACCACCAGGAGGCGCAGATCCAAATCTAGGCTCATCACACTCAAATGCGTGGAACTATGCATTTTGCGCACGAATCTCACCTCTGGCTTTATTTTCCTTCCATCAGATTTCCCCACCAATTTATCTTATCTTCTTATATTTTACATATATATATTTATTTATTTATTTATTTTTGCAGTACGCGGGCCTCTCACTGTTGTGGCCTCTCACGTTGCAGAGCACAGGCTCCGGACGCACAGGCTCAGCGGCCATGGCTCACGGGCCCAGCCGCTCCTCGGCATGTGGGATCTTCCCGGACTGGGGCACAAACCCGTGTCCCCTGCATCGGTAGGTGGACTCTCAACCACTGCGCCACCAGGGAAGGCCTATTTTGCATATTTTATAAGCTATCTCAACTCTGATATGGAACCAGGTGAGGAACAAGTGAATTGGTAAGTAAATCTTCACAGGGAAGGGTGGTCAGCAGTTCATGGGAGCAATCGCAAAGAATCTGACTTTCTTTCCAGAACACTAAATCATACTGCGATTCTGTTCTGGGTTTTCCTAAGAGGAGCAAATACTGTTGTCAGTGAGTTTCAGAGAGTCCACTGCTTCCAGGAGGCAAGAGGTTTGGCCTGACTGGTATAAACATTAATAAACAGAAACCTCAATTGCAATAGAGTCAGGACACATTGAAATAGAAATAAAATAAATTTTACAAAAATAAGGAAAATTACATTTCTTGCACACAATTTGTGAACTCACTCTCCACAGCAAAATGTGTTTTTTGTCTCTGACAGAGGACAGTCAGGTTAACTGTTCCTGAAATGTAGCCCAGACTCCGGAGTGGGCCTCTCAGAAGCAAGTTTGCTGGCACAGAGGAGTAGCCCAGGGTCCCCAAATTCTCCAGTTTGTTAAAAGGGTGTGGATTCCAGGTCATAAGTAAGTTTATGACTTCAAAATTCATCCAAGAGAATGTCTCACAAATAATTTCTATCTGTATTATTCCACAGAAATATTTTCCACAATAAATGGAATGAATTTAATAATGTGATGAAAATATATTTCAGAGATGAACGACAACGGATGCTAATGAGGTTTGCTTACAAATAATCCCAGAAGAATGTAATTCGCAGGCACCTGGCGGCGGAGCTTCCCACAGCAAGCAAGTATAATAAATACAACAAAAAATGCTGGCCTGGGGATAATTTAAAACCATGTGTTATTTGCTTATATCATATGATATGTCATATGATATATTATAGGTAGATAGATATAGAGATGTATTATCTGATAATAAGTATTATAAAGTAAACAAAAATGTAGATTATTACCTTTACCTCTTTTTTTTTTTTGCTTTTAAAATTAACTTTTCTCATTGCTATCCATACACAGCTTGTGGGTTCTTTTTTCAAATTTTTTATTTTGAAATACTTGTAGATTCACAGGAAACTGCAAGGGAACAGAGGTCCTGTGTAACCTTTGCTCAGTTTCCCCCCCATTACATATTTAAAGTAGAATACCCAAACCAGTAATGTAACATTGGTACAGCATGTATATACGTAATGCTATGTCATAGACCTATGATGCAAATCTATGTGCAGATCCATATAACCAGCACCACAATCAAGATGTGGAACTATCTCATCATTAAGATATCCTACCATCCCATTATGGTAACACACACACACACACACACACACACACACAAGCCCCTAACTCCCAGCAACCACTAATTTGCTTATTTTCCATCTTTATAATTTTGTCATTTCAAGAATGTTATACCTTGGGACTTCCCTGGTGGCGCAGTGGTTAAGAATCCACCTGCCAATGCAAGGGACATGGGTTCAAGCCCCGGTCCAGGAAGATCCCACATGCTGAGGAGCAACTAAGCCCGTGCGCCACAACTACTGAGCCTGTGCTCTACAGCCCGCGAGCCACAGTTACTGAGCCCGCATGCCACAACTACTGAAACCTACGCGCCTAGAGCCCGTGCTCTGCAACAAGAGAAACCACCGCAATGAGAAGCCCACGCACCACAATGATGAGTAGCCCCAACTCGCCGCAACTACAGAAAGCCCATGTGTAGCAACAAAGACCCAACACAGCCAAAAATTAATTAATTAATTAATTTTAAAAAAGAATGTTATACCTTTACCTAATTTTTAATAAGGACATCAATCAATAGCTAGTGGAAAAAACTTTTAATTTAATCCAATAATACTTACAAGAGTGCGTAGGTGAACCAGGGATTCTTGACCACCCAAACTCTTAAAGCCTTCCTGGTTAAAAAAATAATAGTTTTACACAATAAGTAGCTTATTTTGCTAACTAGTGTAATATTTAAGTAGAAGTTAAACAATCTCATGAGAAGAAAGGGGGGAAACCCTAAATGATTGACAATGACAGATGGGAAAGGAAACAGTAAAACATAAAGCTGTATCTTGCTTCTTAAAATAGATTCACAAAAAAGCACAGTCTTAAGTTGTAAGTGAAATTTGGATAAATGTAAATGTCCTAGTGAAGTTTTAATTTTAAAAAATACTGAGATTGATATGTACACAAAGCAAAAGTAATCAAATTCTCATATGTTTGTTTGTAAACATAGATTTTCAAAGGATGGGTTTAAGCCGTGATGGATCATAGTCCCTGAAATAATTTCTGCATTTAACAGAGCTCCAGCCTCCAAGGCCTCCATAGTCTCACCTTTCTTCCTTTACCCAATTTTATCTGTGGAAATAGCTTGGGGAAAATAAAAAAGAAAATAGTGCCCAAAATAAGGGAGAATTCTTAGCTTAGGAAGTTAAACTCCAGAAATCTACCAACACCTTCGTCTAGAAGTTGCCTCAGAAAAACAAAGCGACAGAAATATTATATCCTATGAATGATTAAGGAAAAATAGATAATCTTTTAATGATAAAAATTAAATTGAGCTATTCAGTGAAAATTAATATGGGCAGCTTAATACTTAATTTACATCAGTAATAAAGACTTACCAGAAAAGAAGCAGGCTGATGATTGCCCCAGTGATCAGCAGCTGAACTGACAGGAGGAAGAACACTTTTACAATGAAAGCTGAGGAGACAGAAACCTTATTTTTATGACACAATATTCAAAAGTAAAAATATAAATGTAATTACCTATTTTTGACACTTAATGAAAGAAAATTTTCCTCTGATTTTTTTGATGATAGGAAAGGGAGTGCTAATTTAGAGTTGGCCAATAGAGTGACAACAATACAGCTCTGCAGAACTCTCGGAAAAGACTCAGTCCAGACTGTTAGAGGCATTTTATTGAAGATCTGAGGGTTTATCCATGAAAGCCCCCAAATTTTAAAGACCAAACTCAGGGATTTAATTCCTTATTATGGACACCCCATCCTCCTTAGGACCAAAAGTGACCTGAAAGTCTCAGAATGTTGCAAACCCATCATTAGGGATTCAGCTGCACCCCTGCATAGATGGAGCCCAGTGATGCCCTAAGAACTACCGGGGGAGAGGGCGTTTACCCCTCTGCAGAGGGACTTGGGCTGCAGGGAGTTTGCAGAGCTTCTCCACCACTTTTCTCTCTATCCTCCCTGCCTTTAGCAACTCCCTTCCCTCCTGCTTGTGCAGAAACTTGATAACCTGACTAATTGTTAAGTATGACCAAGGAGTTCCAAGCCAATGACGTGCCAAAGCAGAGTGCAGGGCATGTTGGCATCTCTGTTTGCTTACTTCCAGCTGACTACACAGGTTTTCCTGGAGCCCTCGGAATATGACACCAGTAAATGGTGACATAAGTAAATGGTGATGACCATTTACTTTTTTGTGGCCTTATCCCAGTTTTAAAAGAAAAAAAAAGAAAGAATGCTGCTTAAATTTGACTTATAGGATTGTCAACTGTGTCCTTCTGCTGGGCAGTTTCTGTGCATTTGAAGTGTAACAACAAAGAAATAGGACTGAGCTATCTTAATCAAAATACCAGAACATATGTGTGCTGCCTACATTAAAATATCCACTTACTTAACATTAAATTCACATCTAGTATGTATCAAGGACTGTGAGGGAATAGATGTTAAATGTGGTCCAGCCACATAAGACCACACATATAGATCAACTAAGAAGAATTGAGAGCCCTAAAACAGTCCCTTACATTTGTGGTCAATCCTACAAATATGGTCAATTGATTTCTCACAAACATACTAGAACAATTCAATGGAGAAAGATGAGTCTTTTCAACAAATTTTGCTGGGACAATTGGACATACACGTATAAAATGATGAATTTGGGCCCCTTTTTCGTATCATACATACACAAAAGTTAACTAGTTAAACATGGATCATAGACATAAACCTAAGAAATATAATTCTTGGAAGAAAGCATAGGTGTAAATCTTTGTGAGCATGGATTAGGCAATGATTTTTTTAGATATGATACCTAAAACACAAGCAAAGAAAAAAAACAAATAAATTGATTTCATCAAAAGTAAAAGCTTTGTGCTTCAAATGACACCTTCAGAAAGTAAAAGAAAACCCACAAACTGGCAGAAAATATTTGCATATCATGTATCTGAAAAGGGATCTAATACATAAAGAACACTTACAATCCAATTACAAGAAGACAAATAAGAATTTAAATTGAGCAAAACCTGTGGAGTGCCCTCCCACATTGACGCTGGGCTTGACCACATGATGTGTTGGCCAGTGAGACATTAGCCCTGGCTTGATTAATAGAGACTTGATAAATGCTTACACACTGGGGCTTGTCCATCTGGTCTACCTCTTCTTGGGGCCCAGCCCCATGTGATGAGAAGCTCAAGCCACAAGAAGAGAGCCAACAACCAACACAAACTGCCATCCATGTCAGGGAGTCATAATGGCCATTGCAGCCTCAGCTGCCAACTAAGAGCTCCAGAAGGCCTCTTTCCAGCCACAAGGTAGAGGGTGAGGGCCACAGGGAGAGAGCAATGAGATTCAAAGCTCACAGTCCATCTTCAAGTCGTCCAGGTCCTAAGAAGGCATAAAGGTGGCAGAGTGTTCACCGGGGACCTAAGCATTTGCCTTGAATTGCCTACCTTCCAACTTCATATTTCATGAAAGAAAAAAAATTCTCATTTATTTAAGCCACAGTTTTCCGGACTTCTGTTAGAGCTGAATGTATTTCCTATACAGAATTAATATGTAGGGCTCTGAATTAGTATTGTGTAAAACTTAAGCCAATATCATGGTATCATCTTGTATGTAGGCAAGAACATTCTACGTTCAATGACTAATTCACGTTTCCTAAGAAAACCACAAGTTATTCACCATAATATGTGTTTCATGAATTTATGAATGCCCTGGAAAACTTGGGGACCATCTGTTTTTGCAGCCCTATGTCATGTTTCATGGTAAAGCATGACTGGGAAAAAACTAAAAGCAAAATTAAATCCTACAATCCACCCTGTGTAAACATTTTAAGAGAACTTTTCTCTTCCAAAAAGGTCATTTCTTTATTCTCACCTCTGCGGATAGCTGCCTCTGAGAATGGGCCAGATAAAGGATTGCTGTCCTCTGTGGTGGTCTCTGCTGAAATTTCTACCACATAGGTATCCCCTCACTCACCAGCTTTGGAGCATGGATTCCCATGAGTTTGTTGTGGCCCATGAGTTGAAGATGAAGTTCCGTAGGACCGAGCAGACTTGCTCTGGATAGTATCATCTACTGCTTTCCGAACCAGGTGTTGATGATCTCCAGAACTAAAGTCTATTGGTTCACTGACCTCCAAGTCCATTTTCCTAGAAAGGGAAAATTGTTATTCAGGTCCTTATGATCATACCACTACAACCTTAGCATCTTCATAACATTAGATGATTTTTTTTCTTAATTTCAACTCCTTGGTTCAGTACTTCCCAAGTCAGTGCTCAACACATATTTGTTGAATGAATGATGAACAAATACTTTTTTTTTTTTTTTTTTTTTTTTGCAGTACGTGGACCTCTCACTATTGTGGCCTCTCCCATTGCGGAGCACAGGCTCCGGACGCGCAGGCTCAGTGGCCATGGCTCACGGGCGCAGCCGCTCCGCGGCATGTGGGATCTTCCCAGACCGGGGCACGAACCCGCGTCCCATGCACCGGCAGGCAGACTCTCAACCACTGCACCACCAGGGAAGCCCACAAATACATTTAATATGAGGCCTACAGAGTAAAATAACTTGCATCCTATTATGAAATTAATGTTTATGAATTCATTCTGCAAGGAGTTAATAAACTCCCTCTTGTGTGGAGCTGCCCTTGTCACCTTTGCCCTCAAAGAGCTTACATTCTGGGAGAGAAGATAAATAAGCAATAATATAAAAGGCAATATAAGCAGGGCCAGAAGCAATGGAGGATGTTATGAGAGCAAAAAAGTCTGGGAGAAGATGCAGGGAGTAGAAAAGGTTGTCCAAACCTTCCAGAGAAAGTGAGGTTTAAGCCAAGGCTGGAAGATGAAGAGGAGTTAGTCAGGTGAAGAGGTAGGGAAAGGTTTTCTCAGGCAGAGGAATCAGCCTGGACCAGGACTGGAGGAAGCAGAGAGGGCAGGCTCCAGAAACTGAAAGAAGTTCATGTGGCTGGAGTAGGGAGTTCAAAGGGGAAAGCAGAGTGAGTTTAGACAGGAGAGTAGTGGGGGCCAGTCACTGCAGGGCTGGCAAGCCAAGTTCATCCCCAAGCCATGACTGAATAGTGGTCCCCCAAAGATGTCCACATCCTCATCCCTGAACCTGTGAACGTGTTACTCCGTATGGCAAAAGCAACATTGCCGATGTGATGAAGTTAGGGACTCTGAGGTGGGAATATGATCCTGGACCAACTGGATGGGCCCAGTCGAATCACAAGGGTCCTTATGACCATACTTATAAGAGGCAGGAGGATCAGCATCAGAGAAGATGTGACAAGAGAAACATAGGTCAGAGTGATACAGTGGCTGTTTTTAAAGATGGAGGAAGAGGCCATGAGCCAAGAAATGCGGGAGGCCTGTAGAAGTCGGAAAAGGTAAGGAAATGGGGCTTCCCTGGTGGCGCAGTGGTTGAGAGTCCGCCTGCCGATGCAGGGGACACGGGTTTGTGCCCCGGTCCGGGAAGATCCCATATGCCGCGGAGCGGCTGGGCCCGTGAGCCATGGCGGCTGAGCCTGCATGTCCGGAGCCTGTGCTCTGCAACGGGAGAGGCCACAGCAGTGAGAGGCCCGCGTACTCCGCCCAAAAAAAAAAAAAAAAAAAAGGTAAGGAAATGTATTCTCCCCTAGAGCTTCCAGAAAGGAATACAGCCCTGCTGACACCTTGATTTTAGCCCACTGAAACTGATTTCGGACTTCTGACTTCCAGAACTGTAAGATAATAAATTTATGTTAAGGTGTTACATTTGTAGTAATTTTTTACAGCAGCAATGAATAATTAATACAATGGGGAATCACTGAAGATCTTCCAGCAGGAGGCCATGGGGATCTGACTAGAAAGATTACACGAGGCACAGTGTGGAAAATGGGCCAGAGTAAGCAAAAGTGGAAGCAAAGAGACCAGAAATCCAGGTAAGAGATTATGATGAGCTTTGCCCCAGTGCTTTGCTGCAGAACATAGTTCTCAGAAAACCAGTACCAAGCAGAACAAAAATGGCAAAGAAAAAGGACCCCGTTAACCTCTTGGGGACATGAAGACTCAGGGAAGCCCCTGCTACTAACCTCCTGTCCCACAAAGAGAGCCATGGTGGAGTCTGAGGAGATTGCTGAGATGGCAAGGGCTTGGACAAACTGAGGACCAGCTGGGAATGGCATCTGAAGAAGGTCTGAACAAGATACCACACACTTGGGGATGCAGACCCTGTTTTATAAAATTGCCCCTTACTCCTCAAATTAATCTCTAAATTTTACAAAACTTATGGAGTTTTTAACTCAGCACTTGAAAACGTAACTCATCAGAAAGAGCAAATGTGTGAGAATAATCAAGACAAAAATTGAAAGAGAAGGATTATGGGAAGAGGGAGAATAGTGATATACCTAATCAGAGACCAAAATATAATTAAGCTAAATAATTAAAAGTGTGGTGCAGGCAGGGCAACAGATAAACGGATCAACGGGATGGAAGAGATTCAAGAAATAGACTCATATATGTAATAAGAGATTAATATTTGGTAAAGGTGGCATTTCTATTGTCTCATGGTGTTGGAACAATTAGCTATGCTTGGAAAAGAAAGTTTAATAGTTATTTCACATCTTTTACAAAAATGACTTGCAGATGAATTAAAGATATTATCATACATATTAATAGCCATAGAAGAAAATATCAATGAACATTTGTGTAAGCCTTTGCAAGAATGATACCATGTAACAAATTCTTGCCAGATTTGGGATACAGGAATACTTTAAACATCATCATTAAAAGATAGCAATAAATCTGAAATGCAAAATTCTGAAAATAAAATTTGCAAAATTTCTTATAATGTAAAAAGAACTTTTTTAACAAGGAAAAGATGAGCAACTCAATAGAAAGATGAGAAAGGAGCATAAATAGGCAATTCATAAAGAAAATTTAAATTTTCTTTATGAATCAACTTAGGAGACCACATCTCATAAATAACCAAGGAAAAGAAAAACAATCATGAAATGTCTTTTTTTGTTGTTTGTTTTGCATAAAAGACTGGCAAAAACTAAAAAGAATTCTCAGAGTTGCAAGGGTATGGAGAAATGGATAAGCCAGGACCACATTATGACTTGTAGGGGCCTTACACACATTTGCCCTTATGGGTCCCATCTCCATAATAAAATATGAAAAATCACATTTTATGGCTTCATTAGTATAAAAACTATAATCCAGGCTGGATTCACTGTATATTATATATTCATTATTATTATATTCGGTTTTTTCTTCTGATTTTAAAAGAAATTAAGAAGTTTTCATGACCCCTAAAACTATTCTGGGCCCTAGGCAATGTGCCTTCTGTGTCCAGTGGCTAAGTCAGCCCTGAGATAACTTCACGGGAGGCGGCAGGTGTGTAAACTTTTTTGGGTGAGTAATCTGGCAACATCAATCATTAGACCCAACAGTTACATTTTAAGGAATTTATCCCATAAAACTACTCACACAAATAGGCAACAATACACGTGTAAGGAAGTTCATTACATCATTCATTGTTTGTAAATGCAAAAAATTTAAAACAGGCTAAATATCCAATATCAGAGGAATGGGTTATCTCTATCACAGCTGAATTGAAGGATATGCTGAATTGTATGAATTTTTATAATGAGCATTTATTATTTATATTAAAAGTATATTTACATTTTGAAGAGTAAAATAATGATTTCTTTTTTTGATAAAATCTGGAACTCCTCTGAGGAAAGCCGTCTTCACACACAGCTCAGAAGGATTAAAAGATGCTCAAGCAACCAAGTTGGTTTCTTCCCCAGCCGTCCTGCAAATCGGAAGGGGGAGAGGCAACAAGATTTTAGAGTGCTCAAAACCAAAACCAAAGAAACAAAAATCAAAGACAGCTGAGTTTTCCTTATAAAACTAGAGTTGGCGGATGCCTGAATCACAAAATGTGGCTTTCACCTGGTCCTCAAAAAGCTTTCCCAGCTCCTAAGCCAGCAGTCGTCTGAAGGGCAGGTAGGCACAGGCAAGGGTACTGAGAAGCAAAGTTCTAAGAGACAGGGGAGTGGCAGTTGGAGGACAGGGTGGGCCAGGGACCCCACTGCCTAGGAGAGGGGCTCTAAGTCAAGTCCCTCGGCTGAGCCTCATAATGGTCAGTCACAGCCAATGCACATGGTTCTCAGTCTCAGGGGGGCCTATGCCAGCATCCCCTAACTGACTCCATGTCAGGGAGTGTCCCGAAGCCTTAGCAGAAAGTCTTCCAGAGGACATGGTGTCCTCCTCACCATGTCATCACCTTCTCTCAAGCAGAAGGAAGACGCTTATGAAACTCCACCAGGGATCCTGCACAATTATTTCAAATAAGTTGGCTTTTTTAAAATAATTTTTTTTTAATTTATTTATTTTTGGCTGCATTGGGTATTTCTTGCTGCACACGGGCTTTTTCTAGTTGCAGTGAGCGGGGGTACTCTTCGCTGCGGTGCGCGGGCTTCTCATTGTGGCAGCTTCTCTTATTGCGGAGCATGGGATCTAGGCGCGGCGCGCGGGCTTCCGTAGTTGTGGCTCACGTGCTCTAGAGCGCAGGCTCAGTAGTTGTGGCGCATGGGCTTAGTTGCTCTGCAGCATGTGGGATCTTCCCGGACCAGGGCTCGAACCCGTGTCCCCTGCACTGGCAGACATTCTTAACCACTGTGCCACCAGGAGCACCCCGGCATTGGTTTTTCTGGTGGATGATGATGTCGTTGGTGACCGCCATGATACAGGGAGATGCCTACTTGGGCTGCAGGCCAGTGAGGAGCCGCGGAGAGCTGATTCGGGCTGCTTGGTGAGAGAAGTCAGACGACAAGGAGGAGAATGGGAGCAGGCACTTGTCCTGAGTGGAGGCTGTTCATTCAGCTGACAACGGGCTGACTGATATATTAACCCACACATTAGACTGCTAATTAGCGCCTGCTTACCAAGTGCAAGGTGTGGGGAGGTAGAAGAAACGCAAAGAGGAAAAAGGCAAACTTCCTTTCCTCAACATGCTCCTAGTTCGGTGAAGGAGACACGGGTAGAAAGCTGTACCCTAAGGTGGAAGGAGGGAATAGCCACCGCAAGGAACAGCTACTTAATTGGGGGGAGGGGAGAAAGGACATGTGAGTCCTGGAATGAGGCTTCCTGGAGGAAGTGATGCCTGAGCTGATTCTGGCAAGATGGGTACGCCGGGTGTGACGCGTTGAGAGGAAGCACGTTGCCGGCAAAGAGAACACCTGAGCCAAGGCACGGGCATGGGAACCATGGGGCACACACGCAAAATAGAAAGTAGTTCCGTTGGGTTACACACAGAAGGTAAGAGTGCAGTGAGAGACGGTGCTGTCATGACGCCCCTCCTGAGGATAAAAGACGAAAAGGCAAGAATACCTGCCCTGACTCTTTCTCCCTTCTTGCAGTTCCATAGGTCTCACTCATTCTCTCTGTGTCCAGTCCACAAGCTCTCTTTCTCTAGTTTGTCAGTGCTAAGAGCCCACTTGAGTTAATTGCATTTTTTCCAAGATTACAGCTGAGGGAGAGGGGTATAACTAATGACTTAACCAGCCTGGTCAAAAGAAAGCCTCCTCTTGGGCTTCCCTGGTGGCGCAGTGGTTGAGAGTCCACCTGCCGATGCAGGGGACATGGGTTCGTGCCCCGGTCCGGGAAGATCCCACATGCTGCGGAGCGGCTGGGCCCGTGAGCCATGGCTGCTGAGCCTGCGCATCCGGAGCCTGTGCTCCGCAAAGGGAGAGGCCACAACAGTGGGAGGCCCGCGTACCGCAAAAAAAAAAAAAGAAAGCCTCCTCTTGTCTTATCAGTCTCAGAGTTAACATTAAATCAGGCACTGACCAGATGAAAAAGTTGTTTACAACCTCATATGTACTAACTCGCTGACTCCTCGCCTCAACCTTAGGGGGTATGCTCTCTCATTATCCTCATTTGACAGGAGAAGACTCAGTGACTGTGTGCCCCTGATATATACAGGACAAGAGCGTGAGTGGGCAAGGAACCCTACGCTGCCCATACGCACCAAGACACAAAATGTGGTGAATATCATCTCTTAGAAACTGGCCCTGGGGTACATTTTATGCATCTGCCTTTTTTTTCTTTTCCAAAGAGTTTTAATTACTGAACTATTACCAACACCGAAATTATGCAAATTAGACTGCATGCTGACAGTGATAGTCCCCTGGGGAACTCAGCTTTCTTTCTTTCCCTTAGTGTGAATGTTAAGACCTTGAGAGGTATTTATTTCTATATTCACAGCTTACACACACACACACACACACACACACACACACACACACACACACATACACACAGACATACCCCACCAGCAGAATTTTCTTGCACAACCCCATAGGCACCAAATGATCTCTATGTGCTCCAATCGAACCCTTCCTCTGGGTTCAAGCTAGGTATCTCTCTCTCCTTATATCAATCTGAGATCTCTCCCTTGGCACCTCAGGGAGCCCTGGCCAAGCCAATTGTGGCTCCTGCTCTTCCTGAGGCACCCAGGAAGGAGCAGTGTATTGGGTCAGAGCCTTCATTGGCAGTGCCTTCCTGAATCCTTTTCTCCTACCCATTTCTCTCACCTCCCAACAGCCCCCCTTCCCCTGCCCCAGTCACCATCTCTGCCACATAGTCCTATTTATCCTTACAGCATACTGCTCTATTCTATTAACACTCTACTACATCTGCCCAGGAGTTTTGTGATACTATAGCTTTGCTGCTTGTAGGAGGAGCCCCGTGTATTGACTGAGAACTATGTGCCAAGCATGATAATTGATCAAATCTTCATGCAGCACTGAGGTGGGCAATTGTCGATTTACAGACAAGGGACTGAGCTGCAGAGAGGAGGTCTGCTTGCCAGTCCTTGAACTAGGTACTGTCCACTGTGCCCCAGGACCTCTGGCTAGGAGAGGATATTTAGGATCAAGAAACTGCCTATTTCCTTATTTTCCATTTGATACTTTCTCCTCTTTTTATTGCTTTTTTAAAATAGAAGTAACATGTAATGTGGTAAAAAATATTTCAAATGATAAAAAAGGGTGCAAAAAGAAAAGTGAAAGCCTCTCTCCCTCACCACTTCTGTTAGCATCAATTGTCAACAGTTTCTTTGTCTAAATAACTAAAAAAAGTACACACCACACTCACATAGATTTTTAATTTACACACAGTGATCATGTTCTATACACTGTTCTATAAATTGCTTTTTTCACTCCTAATTATGTCTGAGATCTTTTCATATCAGCAAGTAGAAGAGCTTCGAATGGTTTCCTGTCTCACTCAGAGTAAAATCCAAAGTCCCTGACATAACCTTGCTGCAAAAGCCTAACAAAGATATTACAAGAAAGGAAAATTATAAGCCTATCTCACTCGTGAACATAGATACAAAAATCTTAAAATATTAATAAAGCAAATCCAGCAATATGTGAAAAGAATAGTATATGATGACCAAGTTGGATTCATTCCAGGAGTGGCAGTATTAATATAACATTCAGAAATCTATCTGTGTAGGCCACACATTAATAGATAAAGAAGAAAAAGCATTATGATTGTCTCATACAGAAAACTATTTGATAAAATTCTACACATTCATGATGAAAATAGGAATAGAAGGGACCTTCCTTACCCTGACAAAGGGAATCTACAATGTTAGAAATCAGTATAGTGGTTATCTCTGGATAAAGAGCAAGTGAGGGGCTTTTGTGGTAGTAATGTTCTATTTCTTGATTTGGTTGCCTGAGTGTGGTGACTTCGTGATAATCAACCTGTACACAGATGCACTGGATACTTTACAGTATGTGTATTATACTTAATTCTAAAAGGTTGTAAATTTTTTTTTAAAAACCAGGAAAAAAATGTAGTTCTTCCTGATGATCTCAGAAGGGTAGAGGGTGTGACCAGGAGCTATGGGAGCTAGCAACGACAGGAGAGATGGAGGTGTTGGGATGAGGAGAAATGGAGAAAAGAGTGTGTTGAGTGGTTACACATATGGATATGGACCAGATCCAGGATGGTGTCCTTTGGTGAAGAGGAAGCTGGTGATCCAAGGGCCTAAGTCTTCAGTGAATGAGAGGCAGTAATTTGGAGATGAAGTGCAAAGACAGGTGCACTAGAGGGAGAGATATATTAGGGAGCATGGAATTTAGTACCTAGACACCCCTCACAGAGTGCATTGTTCTACAATAAGGAGATAACACTGTGTACCTACTCTCCTCAACCACTTTCACAATTGGTCTTAAACCCCATAATGGTCTGGAAAGCAGTTAATATTTTGTTTTACAATTGGAGAACCCCAGACTCAGAGCCAGGATGACCGAGCCACAACTCAGGACCCAGAGCTGCTTCAAAGGCCTGTCCAGATGTGCTTCCAAGACCAGTGGCCATGTGGGCATCTGGGCCAAATCACGGTCCCTCTGTTGATCATCAGTTAACAGTAAAATAGGGATAATATCTTGTTCCATGACTGGCATAAGCACTAAATGTGGTTTCACGACATCATAAGGCGTTCAGTACGGTTTTCTTCTTCCTCTTCCCCCAGCACTCTACCAACATATTCATCATGGTCTGTCCAAGAACATCAAGTCTAGAAAACCCAGGATCATGAAGACAGGTATGCAACCACTGCTCCACTAAGTGAGGCTGAGGGGTGACTCGTTTCTCTGGCGAGCCCTGTACTGACCAGTGACATTAACAGAGGCTGGATTCTCATGATGCCCTTGTCCTGGGCCAGCTGGCCTTAAGTACAGTCCACAGAGGTCCCAAGACCCTTTCTGGCGGTTCTCGAGGCCAAACCTGTTCCCCAACAATACCAAACCAGCACTCTGTCCCTGGCGTACTGTTCAGAGGATACGAACACTGTCATTCAAGGGCCAATGAATGTATGCGTGGCATCTTTGGCTTGAAAATGTTTCAACTCCTAATATACAAATGTCCATGGATATAACCCTTATAAGCAAACGTATTTGGGGGTCTAAATTATAACTTTAAAGAGTGTAAAGGGGTCCTAAGTAGGAGTGCCAGATTTAACAAAAATACAGGATGCCCAGTTATATTTGAATTCAGATAAACAACGAATATTGCATGGGATACACTCATATTAAAAAGTTATTCGCTGCTTATCTGAATTTTAGATATACTTGAGCCTGCAGTATTTTAGTAGTCAATCATAGGCCTAAGACCGGAAATTCCGCGAACCGTGCTCTGTCCCAGGAGTCCCGGGCGGGGCACTTCCGGTCAGGCGGGCCGGCCTGGGCGCGGGCCACGCGCATCGCCGGAAACCTCCCCAGGCCAAGGCTCCGCTTTCCTCCCAGGCCAGGCCCCGCCCCGGCCCCGCCTCCCGGCGCCGGGGCCGCTGGGGGCTGGTGCGGGAGGTGGAGCGGGTGGAGCGGGTGGAGCGGGCGGAACGGGCTTCCTGCCTCCAGGGGGCAGCGGCCGCGGCCTGGTTCCAGGGTGGACAGCTCGGCGCCGCGCCCGGCCGCTCTTTCTGTCTTTGGGAGTGACGGGCCGGCCAGCGGGCCGCCGAAAGCCGGCGGTCGCCATTCCCGTGTCGCTGCGCCCGCGGGGGCCGCCCGAGCCGGCCACGATGCCACTGGGCCTGAAGCCCACCTGCAGCGTCTGCAAGACCACATCGTCCTCCATGTGGAAGAAGGGCCCGCAGGGGGAGATCCTCTGCCACCACTGCACGGGCCGGGGCGGCGCGGGCGGCGGGGGCGCCGGCTCGGGGGCGGCCGGCGGGACGGGGGGCAGTGGCGGCGGTGGCGGCTTCGGCGCGGCGACCTTCGCCAGCACCTCGGCCGCCCCTCCGCAGAGCAACGGGGGCGGGGGCGGCAAGCAGGTGAGCTCCTCCGGCCCCTCCCTCCGGCGGAGGTCGACCGGGCGCTTGGCGGGCGGAGGCCGGGTGGGGGCGGAGGGGGCGGGCGGGGGCCTCCCGGGATCGCCGTGCTCGTACTGGGCCGGGCCGCCCCTTCCCATCCCGGTTGAGAACATGGTCTTTGGTTCGGCCCATTCTCAGCACCTTTTGTAGTGAGGAACTGAAAGGCTAGAGAAGCAAGAAAAGTGAAAACGCTTCAGAAATCCCCCCATTGTAATGTTTTGGATAGCAACCAGACATCTCAGTATACACATGTATACATAGAGATGTCAGCAGGGTCATGCTACTGGACCTGTTAATAAAGTTCATTTTGTCATAATGTCGTGCTATTAAGATTATCATGTCATCATTTTCAGTGGCAGCATAAGTATTACATTGCAGGAGGTGGCATACCAAACCCGTTCTCTGGCGTAGGAGAGTTGAGTTTTTAAGCATTTTTCTGTTATAAACACAACCGATGAATAGTTCTTGCCTTGGCCTGGACTGACTCTTGTTGCTGCCCCTTGACCTATTACAAGTAGCTCACACCTTTTTCAATGCTCTGGAGATGCTTGCCTAAGGCTCTCCCTGTTTGAATTAGGCCAGCTGGTGTGATTACCCGCCATAAAAACAAAAGGTGCACTCTTACTTAATTTTTAAATGATCGTTTAAAGTGCATACTCTGGGATCCTTGTAAGATGTTTGTATCGGGACAGCAACCTTTCTGCACTTTTTATTTCTTTCTCTTTTTTGTTCTTTAATTGTTTATGTAACAGAGTAAGCAGGAAATTCACAGGAGGTCCGCTCGGCTCAGAAACACTAAATACAAATCTGCTCCAGCTGCTGAAAAGAAAGTTTCCACTAAAGGAAAAGGGAGAAGACATATTTTTAAATTAAAAAATGTAAGATGATTGTGGACAGTGTCTTGTACTGTAATGGCATTGTGTGTGTAGTGTGTCCTGCCACTGCCTTCATCTCTCATCACTGAACTTGGACTCTGCTCTTGGCAGCTATTCTGTAGTGTTCTGGGGACTGGTCCAGACTTTCTAAAAGGGAGTGAGCTCTGTTGTAGGAGGCTTACTGTTTATAAAATTAATAATACCCTTTCTCTGTTTTTTTAGCTTTTATTTTTTTCTCTGGGAAATATAAAATATTCTAAAAGAAACCTAAACCTCCAGCGCATTTTACTGGGTTCTCTGGAAAGGATGAGATGGGGTTATAGTTCTTGGTGTGGCCAGGTATACTGGGAAAACTTTTTTTTTCATTCTTAAAGCTCTAAGTAAATAATACCGAAACTCATTCATTTCCATATTTGTTTGTTATTATGGCCCCAGAAGACGTTTCTTACTGATTTATAATGATCAACTTGATGAATATGAATGAAAAATTTTACTAAATCTTCTTTATCTCTTCTCCTATGAGAAAGTAGATGGTCGAAAGACTTGTGCTGGGGTAGTGGAAAGCATATTTTTGTTGCAGTAAATTCTCATTGTTTTTGTAAATACAAGGGACAGTGGTCAAACACAATGGGCAATGCATTATATACTATTTTTTTAAAACCTCAGTATGGTACTCTTTGCTTTCAGAACAGGAATGCTTCACTTACCAGTAAAGGCATTTCTGAAGTTGGGTGTGTTTATTTAAAAAACTCAGAGAAGCCTTGCGTTATATTCTTGTGCAGATTGTGGATCCTTTTTCTTGTTTAGAATAGTTGCCCCTAATTTATATAAGAGTTTTATAATTCAGTTTTCTAAAATGAGGTGTTTATTGACTAGACAAAACATGTAAATATTGGACTATAGTTGTATACTCTTAAATGCTCTAAACACGTTTTCCTCTTAAGTATGGTGGAATATGTTCTCTGCAAGTATTTTAATATCAATTTCTCTAACAATGCCTTTCTTCAAGGATAATACCAAGACATATTTGGGAAGGCCTAGTTACTGTGTTGTGGCGTGAAAGTGTGTGTTACAGCTTAGGAAGGAATCTCAATGGTGGTTGAGTGCTGGCAAGTTACTAAGAACTCCCAAGAAAGTTTCCTTTGGCCTTGGTTCAGGCTTGCTAGAAAATTAGTTCTGATGATACTGTCATAACTAGTTCCATAGTTAAGTGGAGATGGAAAATGTCTTTGAGGAGACACGTTTTTTATTATTCCCACCTCCGTCATGCTCAGGCCATTAGGGCCAGATTTTTTTTATAACTAGAATGAGTAATAAGGCTCTGAGAAGGCTTCTGTTAGATTTCAGCCACGTAGTCAGGAGCCGGTCCTTTGGGGCTCAGCAATTTTTAAGCTAAAGGTAGCAGAAGTATTCAGACCAGGCTTTGCCACAACGATCAGAAAAGCAGTTTTTTTTTCTTTTTTACTGCAGTTCTTGTCACCAAACAACAACTTTAGTATTTCTTAAATTACAGAACTCTCATATATGGCTGGAAAAATGCCTGTACACGCTACACACACACACACACACACACACACACACACACACAAACACACACATTATGAATGTGCTAATATTTTTACTTTTGTTTTTTCACAGCCCATCAAAGCCCCTGAGTCAGTTTCCACCATAATCACTGCGGAATCAATCTTCTACAAGGTGAGCATCTGTAGTTACTGAAGGAAGGTTTGAATTTATTGTGTAATGTGCTACTAAAATGCTGGGTTAGTCTAAAAGTCTCTGCTACTCTGTAGAAGGTGTGATCGTGGTTTTTGTTCCTTTCTAAGCTATTTTTCCCTGTAGGGGGCTATTATAAAACATCTCATCCAGAGCTGAGTTGGGAGAGGAAGTTGCCTAATGAAATACGATATGAGGATCTTAAGTATTTTTTAATGTAGATTATGGGAATCGTTTTTAAAATGAAAATGTATGGTGTGGAGCCATTGAGAATGATGTTTGCTGTGTGTTTTTCATATATGGCCTTTATTATGTTGAGGTAGGTTCCCTCTACGCCCATTTTCTGGAGAGCTTTTATCATAAATGGGTGTTGAATTTTGTCAAAAGCTTTTTCTGCATCTATTGAGATGATCATATAGTTTTTATTCCTTAATTTGTTAATGTGGTGTATCACATTGATTGATTTGCATATATTGAAGAATCCTTGCATCCCTTGGAGTTAACCCCCACTTGATGATGGTGTATGGTCCTTTTAATGTGCTGTTGGATGCTGTTTGCTAGTATTTTGTTCACGATTTTTGCATCTATGTTCATCAGTGATATTGGTCTATAATTTTCTTTTTTTGTGATATCTTTTTCTGGTTTTGGTATCAGGGTGATGGTGGCTTCGTAGAATGAATTTGGGAATGTTTCTCCCTCTGCAACTTTTTGGAAGAGTTTGAGAAGGATAGATGTTAGCTCATCTCTAAATGTTTGTTAGAATTCACCTGTGAAGCCATCTGGTCCTGGATTTCTGTTTGTTGGAAGGTTTTTAATTATGGTTTCAATTTCATTACTTGTGATAGGTCTGTTTATATTTTCTGTTTCTTCCTGGTTCAGTCTGGCAGAATTGTACCTTTCCAAGAATTTGTCCCATTTCTTCGTGGTTGTCCATTTTATTAGCATATAGTTGTTTGTAGTAGTCTCTTTAATCCTTTGTATTTCTGCAGTGTCAGTTGTGATTTCTCCTTTTTCATTTCTAATTTTATTGATCTGTGTCCTCTCCCTTTTTCTCTTTTTTTTTTGGGGGGGGTTCACGGGCCTCTCACTGTTGTGGCCTCTCCTGTTGCGGAGCACAGGCTCTGGACACACAGGCTCAGCAGCCATGGCTCACGGGACCAGCCGCTCCGCGGCATGTGGGATCTTCCCAGACTGGGGCACGAACCCGTGTCCCCTGCATTGGCAGGCGGACTCTCAACCACTGCGCCACCAGGGAAGCCCTCCCTTTTTTTCTTGATGAGTCTGGCTAAGGGTTTATCATTTTGTTTATCTTTTCAAAGAACCAGCTTTTAGTTTATTGATCTTTGCTATTGTTTTCTTCGTTTCTGTTTATTTCTGCTCTTTATGATTTCTTTCTTTCTATTGACTTTGGGTTTTCTTTGTTCTTCTTTCTCTGGTTGTTTTAAGTGTAGGGTTAGATTGTTTATTTGAGATTTTTTCTTGTTTCTTGAGGTGAGATTGTATTGCTATAAAGTTCCCTCTTAGAACTTCTTTTGCTGCGTCCCATAGGTTTTGGGTCATCGTGTTTTCATTGTCATTTGTTTCTATGTATTTTTTAATTTCTTCTTTGATTTCTTCAGTGATCTCTTGGTTATTTAGTAGCACACTGTTTAGCCTCCACGTATTTGTGGTTTTTACAGTTTTTTTCCAGTAATTGATTTCCACTCTCATAGCATTGTGGTCAGAAAAGAAGATTGATACAATTTCAATTTTCTTAAATTTTCCCAGGCTGGATTTGTGACTCCAGATGTGATCTGTCCTGAAGAATGTTCCATGTGCACTTGAGAAGAAAGTGTATTCTGCCACCTTTGGGTGGAATGTTCTGTAAATATCAATTAGATCTATCCGGTCTGTTGTGTCATTTATAGCTTGTGTTTATTTATTTTCTGATTGGATGATCTGTCCATTGGTGTAAGTGGGGTGTTAAATTCCGCTACTTTTATTGTGTTCCTGTCGATTTCTCCTTTCATGGTTGTTAGCATTTGCCTTATGTATTGAGGTGCTCCTGTGTTGGGTGCATAAACATTTATAACTGTTATATCTTTTTCTTGGATTGATCCTTTGATCATAATGTAGTGTCCCTCCTTATCTCTTGTAACAATCTTTATTTTAAGGTCTATTTCATCTGATACAAGTATTGCTACTCCAGCTTTCTTTTGATTTCCATTTGCATGGAATATCTTTTTCCATGCCTTCACTTTCAGTCTGTATGTGTCCTTAGGTCTGAAGTGGGTCTCTTGTAGACAGCGTATATATGGGTCTTGTTTTTGTACCCATTCAGCCAGTCTGTGTCTTTTGGTTGGGGCATTTAATCCATTTACACTCATGGTTATTATTGATATGTATGTTCCTATTATCATTTTCTTAATTGTTTTGGGTTTGTTTTTGTGGGTCTTTTTCTTCTCTTGTGTTTCCCGCTTAGAAAAGTTTCTTTAGTATTTGTTGTAGCACTGGTCTGGTGGTGCTGAATTCTCTTAGCTTTTGCTTGTTTGAAAAGCTTTTGACTTCTCCATGGAATCTGAATGAGATCCTTGCTGGGTAGAGTAATCTTGGTTGTAGGTTTTTCTCTTTCATCACTTTAAGTATATCCTGCCACTCCCTTCTGGCCTACAGAGTTTCTGCTGCAAAATTAGCTGATAACCGTATAAGGATTCCTTTGTATGTTATTTTTTGTTTTTCCCTTGCTGCTTTTAATATTTTTTCTTTGAATTTAAATTTTGTTAGTTTGATTAATATGTGTATTGGTGTGTTTTTCCTGTATGGGACTCTGTGTGCTTTCTGGACGTGGATGATTATTTCCTTTCCCATGTTAGGGAAGTTTTCAACTGTAATCTCTTCAAATATTTTCTCAGACCCTTTTTTTTTCTCTTCTTCTTATGGGACTCCTATAATTCGAATGTTGGTGTGTTTAGTTTTGTCCCAGAGGTCTCTGAGATTGTCTTCAGTTCTTTTCATTCATTTTTTCTTTCTTCTGCTCCTCAGCAGTTATTTTCACCATTTTGTCTTCCAGTTCACTTATCCGTTCTTCTGCCTCCGTTATTCTGTTACTGATTCCTTCTAGAGTATTTTTCATGTCAGTTATTGTGTTGTTCATCTCTGTTTGGTCTTTAGTTCTTCTAGATCTTTGTTAAACATTTCTTGTATTTTCTCAACTCGTGCCTCCATTCTATTTCCGAGATTCTGGATCGTCTTTACTGTCATTACTCTGAATTCTTTTTCAGGTAGATTGCCTACTGCCTCTTCATTTATTTGGTCTTTTAGGTTTTTACCTTGCTCCTTCATCTGTGACATGTTTTTTTGCCATCTCATTTTTTTTTTTTTTTTATGAGTGGGATTGTGTTCCTGTCTTACTGGTTGTTTGGCCTGAGGCTTCCAACACTGGAGTTTGTAGGCTACTGGGTAGAGGTGGGTCTTGGTGCTGAGATAAGGAACTCCATGAGACCTCACTCCAATGAATAATCCCTGGGGTCTGAGGTTCTCTGTTAGTCTAGTGGTTTGGACTTGGAGCTCCACTGCAGGAGCTTCGGCCTGACCCCAGGCTCGTGAACCAAGATCCCGCAGGCCGCCTGGAGTGGAAAATTAAAAGAACAATAACAAAGTAAAAAATAAAATTAGACTAGGAAACTAACAGATATGTTAGGAAGAATATAAAAATAAAAATATAGATTAATCGACAACCAGAAGGTACATCAGTACCACAATAGTAAAAAAAAGAGGAGGAGGGAAAAGAAATAAAAAAGGAGGGGTGTGTGAAGGCCTTGGCTATGGAGGGCGGGGCCTAAGCAAGGGTGAAGTTTGGGTGGTGGGCGAGGCCTATGCTTAGGACCCACAGGCTGGAAAAGGCCCTGGGGGCTGTGGGGGGTGGGGTTTAGGCTCAAGGAACAGAAGGGGTCCAGGCGTGCCCCCCACCCCTGGTCTCAGAGGGCAGGGGACCTCCTCTGGAAGCCCAGCAGACTTCCTGGGCTCGAGTGGGTGGGGCAAATGCCCTCCTCTCCTCTCCTGCTCCTCCAGTCTGGGAGGGCCCCTACCCCATGCTTCTCCTGATCTCCCCGGCCTCCCTCTTATGGCGCCAAGGACCCACGCGGCCTGGAGGGGGGTTTGGAGGGCAGGGGACCAGCCTGGGAGATCAGCAGGCTCCCCATGCCCAAGTGGGTGGGGCAGTTGCCCTCCACTGCTCTCCTGCTCCTCCTGGAGGGCCCCTCCCACCTGCCTCTCCTGTTCTCCCCTTGGCCTCCTTCCTATGCCCCCAGGGACCCATGAGACCTGGAGGGGGCTTTGGAGTGCAGGGGACGGGCCTGGGAGCTCAGCAGGCTCCCAGGGCCCGAGTGGGTGGGGCAATCGCCCTCTGCTCCTTTCCTGCTCTTCCCGGAGAGTCCCTCCCACCTCCCTCTCCTGATCTGCCCAGCCTCAGGGGTGCTGATCCTGTCTGGCTTCCACTTCTCCTCCCCCCTCAGTCCCCCTACGTCCTACCGGTTCACTTTGGGGTTCCTCCCGTCTCCTTGGGTGTCAGAGTCCACCACCATTGGCCAGCAGGCGCCCTAGTTGCGGGGAGACACTAACTCCATGTCTTCCCACACCACCATCTTGACTCCACCTCCTATTTTTATCTTAAATATGGGGTTATCTTCTACTTCCCCCAGGGAGTCTATTACCAAATTGGAGATGTTGTTTCTGTAATTGACGAACAAGATGGAAAACCCTACTATGCTCAGATCAGGGGTTTTATCCAGGACCAGTATTGTGAGAAGAGTGCAGCACTGACGTGGCTCATTCCCACTCTCTCTAGCCCCAGGGACCAATTTGATCCTGCATCCTACATCATAGGTGAGTTTGACAGGTAACAGACAGGTTTTTGAACCCAGTTAATTTTCCATTATTATGTGAAAGTATATTCATCTGCTTGGGCTGCCATGACAAAATACCATAAACTGAGTGGGCTAAACAACAGAAATTTATTTTCTCACAGTTCTGGAGGCTGGAAGTCCTAAGGTGCTGTCAGGGTGGGTTTCTGGTGAGAGCTCTCTTCCTGGCTTGTAGACAGCCACCTTTTCTCACAGGGGCTTTCCTCTGTGTGTGTGCACTCCTGGCATCTCTTCCTCTTCTTATAAGGACACCAATCCTGTTGGATTAGAGCCCCACCCTTATGGCTTCATTTAACCTTAATTATCTCCCTAAAGGCCCTATCTCCAAATATTATCACATTAGGGATTAGGACTTAAACATATGAATTTGGCGAGATACAATTCAGTCCATAACAGAGAAGTGTAAGTACAGAAAAGTAGAGATTATTATAGAAAGTATGAAATTTATATAGCTGGGGTTTGAGGGCTATACATTATTTTGAGTTCCGGGGCAGTATAGTATGCACGTACTAGAATGCTATGTGGATAAGATTTTTCTGAGTGACCCATGGTTAAACTCTATTAAAAGAATTTATTGCTCAAGAACTAGGTTATTTAGGTAACATATAAAAATTTACTCAAAAATGATTTCTAGAGGAACTGTCACATTTATGTCTAAAATCTTACAAAGTCTCATTATGTGTCCCTCTAGATGTCACACACATCATCCTAGACCTTTTGCAACCTTTTATATCATTGTTGGTAGCTGAAATGGCAGCCACTGTACTCATTAATTTCAAGGCTGACTAAAGAATTGGTTCTTGACGTAGACTCACAAGAAGAAGTTGTTGATAAATAGAATTTTGAAAGTGTTCAGAGTTTTAAAATTACCCCAAACTCTTCAACCTTTCTGCAATGGGCATACGTTACTTTTGCATTCTAAGAAAAAAGATACAAAAGGTTTTTTTCAGAGAGAACTCAAGGACAAGTAAAGTACCACTATTATTCCCAGCTGCATGTCAAGTTTGATACATGACCAAGCAGTTTTAGTCTTCCGCTTGTAAGTATTGATACACAGAAGAGTGAACTTTCATTAACCTGTTCTATCAGACAGGATTGTCAGCAGAGGCAGTAACATGACTGAATCACCTCTAGGACTTCTATCTCACCTCCTCTTCCTAATCCTCAGATTGTAAAGGAGACAGCATAGCATAAAGGGTCAGAGCACAAACTCTGGAACTAGACTGTCTGGGTTCCTTGGACAGCCACTTACTAACTATGTGATCTCAGACAGGTTCCTTGATCTCTCTTGCCTTATTTCCTCATGTAAAATGGGAATAATAATAGTGCCTAACTCAGAGGGTTGTTGTGAGGATTCAAAGTATTGATATATATATCAAGTACTTAGAACAGTATCGACATAATAAACACTATATAAAGCTAAATATTATTTTTAGAATCCTTTCTATATTGAGTTATATTTTGGGGAGAATGCTATATTCCTTAAGCAATTAAAGCAGAAAAAAATGATGGACAGTAACTTCAAAATAATATATGTTTCAAGGGTTAATGTCAAGTTACCACCAGACCAGTTTCTCCTAGTGTCTAGGAATTTTAACATTTTATGGAAATGATATATATCTTCAAAACTGTGAATGTTGGCTGCCTTCTAGGACCAGAGGAGGATCTTCCAAGGAAGATGGAATACTTGGAATTTGTTTGTCATGCACCTTCTGAATATTTCAAGTCACGTTCATCACCATTTCCCACAGTTCCCACCAGACCAGAGAAGGGCTATATATGGACTCATGTTGGACCTACTCCTGCAATAACTATTAAGGAAACAGTTGCCAACCATTTGTAGTTTAAAAAATGAACATGGATTTCCAGTTGTCTTGTATTTGTACTACCATAAGACATGCCACATGTTTCTTTAATGAAATTCTTGGATGGAAAAATGACTAAAAGTTTTTTCTCTACTGCCCAGTAATCATTAGCTTGTTTATTACTAGTCACTTAGAAAATTAAAAGAGATAGAAAAGAATTAAATATATTTTGAAGTTAAATATTACATACACATTAAGTGTGTGTATCCTCCCAGGCAAAGACTGTAATTTCCAAGGAGACAATTAGGAACAGGTAGTGTCTATTTTTCTCCATAATTTATTTCTAGAAACTCATAAAATGGATTGTATTTTTCTACAAGAATAAAATATTAATTAAGGTTTGAATTTCTAACCAAGGGCTGAATCAAATAAAATGTAGCCGTTATCAACAGTATCTATCACCAAGTTAAAAAAAAAGCTTTATTTTATCATCTAGAAAATGCTGTGACAGACTGTTGGCTGCTTTAACCTTAAGGAAAGTGATTGGTGGATGATGTTATTAGCCTAGGCTTTTTAAAACTTTCATCCAGTTCTTCTGTAGTAAGCAGGGATTCAGAATCATTTGGTTGATCTTAATAGAGCTGCTCTTCACTGCTCTCACCTACCTTCTCAGTCAGAGTGAGGCTTAATCAAAACATTAAGTTTATAGTTCAGACAGACAACTTCACTAAAAACACACAGGAAACGTACTGTTCAGGCATCCCTGAGCAGTAGTTTCTTGACCACCATTAGAACAAACATTGGGCAGTCATAAAAATGATTACTCATTAGCACTGATATCTAAAAAAAGTCCACCCCAAAGTTAAAACCATCTGCTATGTACTCATAATAACAGGCCTAAAACAATGTCTGGGACTTAGAAGTCCAGGCACAGGAATTCTATTCAGAATTCAGGGACAGGTTTTACTTCAAGTGTAGGTCAGCTAAGTAAGGGAGCAACAATTTAAAAGAGGGAAGAAGTGGGATTTGCACACACTTGCTTCCTCTCCTGTTCTGACTGGACCATTATTTCTCAACCCCAGCAAAATTTGTCAGGATCTAATTTAATTATGGTGATTTTGAATTGTAGGAGTTTTAACTGTTACCATTTTTCTACACAGTTAATGTTTGTATGTTGTAAGGAAGTTATGGTTTGTATGTTGTAGATAGATAGCTCTATGTACATAGTTCTTTCTCCACAAAACTTATAGTAAAATTGATTGTAAATACCATTGTAAATAACTAAATGCTAATATTCAGACTTTTGGATTAAAATGTATTTTTCACAGTGTATCTTTGGATTTATTTCATGCATTTATTTATTTCGTTTAAACAATTAAATAGGGCTGTCTACCACAAAGTGATGTAAATAAAAGACACCACTGTTGTAGTATTCATAATTTGGAATGACAGATTCGTCATCAGTATGTAATAGATATTAGGAAACTCAAAGAATGGCTGATAGATCAAATGAACATTTAACATAAGGTATTTATTAAAATGAAATATTTAAAAACCAGTGTATATATGGACCATTTGTTTATAAATTCCTAGATACTTGTGTAATATCTTTTAAAATAAAGATCGAATTTTCATATTCCTCCTTAACAAACACCAAATGGCTCCTGTTACTCAAAGCGTAGATCCATAGCTTTTCTCCTGTGACGGAAGGCCTGCGCTGATGTGGCCCCAGACTATGTTCCCAGACTTGTCGCCAAAGGGGTGAGAGGCTGAGGCAGTGCTCTCCTCCACTTCAAATCCATCTTCCCTTTCAGACTGCCTGCCCTACTGATTTTAGGCCCCAGCCCAGACACAGAAGCAAAAGCCTTATACAGACTGTTCAGCAGGCTCCCACAGTTGTGTAAGGTAAAATCTCTATAATAGATACTTCATTCTATTTCATTCCTAGTGGCTCTGTTTCTCTAATCAAATCCTGACTGATACTGAGACACTGAAAGATAAAGCAAGAAACTGCTGTTTTTCGTTACAAGCTATTTAGAATTACTTGGCCGCCTTTTTATAAAAACTGTGTACATGTATTACTTTGGTATTTTTTTTAAATTGAAAAGTAATGAAGGATATCACAAAGGGAAAGATGAATATTATATTATAAAAAACTAATTTCTAACTGTCAAAATGTGTATACAAAATTAAAAACCAAACAACAAGTGGGAATCATTAACCAGTATTTCTTATTCAACATGACAGACTGGCATAAATTAATTACCCAGTTACAAACAAAAGCTACAAACATAACCTCAACTTCTTGTAACATCATCACCATTTGGAATTACCATAACTCCTATTTCCACCTGTTTAGCAGAAGCTGGGTAGAAGGGAGCAAGTTTATAACAAAAGCACCTTCTATACCTTCAATACTTCTCCCTGGGAAAGGGAAGGTGCGAGTTAAAAAGATGTAAATTAATTAAATTATTTATTTATTTATTGGCTGCACTGGGTCTTAGTTGCGGCAGGCGGGATCTTTGTTGCTGCATGCGGGCTCTTTTAGTTGTGGCATGTGGGATCTTTAGTTGCGGCATGAGAACTCTTAGTTGCAGCATGTGGGATCTAGTTCCCTGACCAGGCATCAAACCCGGGCCCCTTGCATTGGGAACGTGGAAAAAGTAAGTAACTTTAGAATAGAGAGTGAAGGTGCTGTTGGGGAAATACAATTTGAAAAAACTTTCAATTCAGACATCCCCTCCACAAAGGTAGTAGAAAAAGAAAACACTTTTATTACTGACTGAGGATTAAACCAGCATGTGCTGCTCATCACAGGCAACTGGCTGAGGTTGCAAAGACAGAAATCTCACCCTTTTATGCAGCCACACAGGTGTGGTCATTACATACAGGTTCTCAAGATAAACAGTAACTAGTCATCATTTACGAGAACTTGACAGCACCATTAATCACACACAGTTCTTCCTAAATTTACCTGGTGATTGGGGTGACCACCTACGTTAGCTAATTGACTTTATGGGGGGCAAGGGGGGACAAACGTCTTTATGACAGGAGGTACTTTTAACAATTCGGAGCACTGAAGTCTGGCTCCTACCCTCCCACAGAAACTGGAGGACAGGGGTGCTGTCTCCTGACAGTTATATTTCAAAGAGATGGCACCCAGGTCCTTGAGAAAAACATTACTAGATCGCAAAACTGACAGAGACTTATTTAGTTTCTAAAAAGATACATTTCAAGGAGACTGAGAAAATGCAAGTTTTCTAAGGTAAGTATTCCGACAAAAAAGGGAAACCTTTTGCCTTATTTTTAACAGAGGGAATTAAGCTGTTTTTTTTTTTTTTTTGTGGTACGCGGGCCTCTTACTGTTGTGGCCTCTCCCGTTGCGGAGCACAGGCTCCGGACGCGCAGGCTCAGCGGCCATGGCTCACGGGCCTAGCCGCTCCGCGGCATGTGGGATCCTCCCGGACTGGGGCACGAACCGGGCAGGCGGACTCTCAACCACTGCGCCACCAGGGAAGCCCTTAAGTTTCTTATTTTAAATTTCTATTTGTCCTTACAGTGCCCTAAATTTGGAAGAGGGAGGAAGTGGGCAGCTTTGTGATTCAGGCCTCATGTCAGGGCTGCTATTAGTACATGTTGGTGTCTGTGAGGGTTTCAATATGGCGGCTGCCTGAGGGTTGGGGGAGAGTCCCAGGGCTGGAGTCCATTCTCCACTCAGCCAGGACTGTCCGTCAGGGCATGTCCTGCACCACCGTACTTGGTGGTCCTCATGGTTGTGGCTCTGTTAACACGACTAAGAGGTTCTGAACTTACAAAGGCCAAAACCATAATCTCATGATGAAGGAAAATTCCTTTTCATTCTCCTCCGTGAGCAGTTGCAAGTGCTTTGCACCTAGCAGATTCACAAATATCTCACTCAGTTATCCCTGTTTTATATTTTAATAATTAATCATATGGATTTTGAACATGTTTTTAGATTCCACTGCCCTTCCCCACCTTTATATAAGTGAATCATGAACACAGTAGAATCACTTCTGGAGCTTTAAAAACAAAAACAAAATACAGGACACACAAAAAAAACCTGCTGGAAAGTTCCCACAAGCAACTAAGTAAATCAGTATCTGTGGGGATAAGACTGGGACCTCATTAGGTTCCAAAGTATCTAGTAAAACTTAAAAATATAAAAAAAAATTTTAATTTCCTGAGGTGACTCTGACATGCAGCCAGAAATGAGAACCACTGCTCAGGCTCCTTCTTAGTACATAAAATTCAGCTGATAAAGCCTTCAGTTTCTACAAAGAGAGGAAGAGATCTAGCATCAGCTTTGGGCAATTTAGGAAGATCATCAAAGGCCTTTCTATGCCAATTAGCCCTGGTAAAGGTAATTCCTCACTTGTCAAGGAACCTGATATACACCAGTCACAGCCTGCTAGCTCAGCTGTGGCTCATTTCACTGACCCTTAGCAACAGAAGCTGCTCACCTCCTAAAGAAATCCCCAACTCCTGGCCAATCAGGCTGTTTCCACGTTGCCTCTTAAGGCTGCGTGAAACTCACAACTGCCCAGCGTTCTGGGAGAGGGCTGCACTGCTGGGAGGTACTGCGCTCTCCCCATCTATGGATTGTTTTCCCTTGACTAAAGGACATCAAATTCATTACTAAGTTGTTTTAGTTTTGTCACTTTACAGTTTTGGTGAGGAGGTGGGTCCTGAAGACAGCTGCTGGAGATGCCGGAAGCCTCCCAGACTCAGCTGAAGTTAGCCTCGGAGCCCTTCGGGTTCGCTGCCTCTTTGCCGCTCTCTGGGATCCCGTTATTTTGCCTTCTGAGCTCTTCGAGTTTGTTTGTCCAGACCCTTCCGGGTGGAAGACTGGGGTGTAAGAAACACCAGACCTAATGGGCGACAGCATCTACAAGGTAAGCGCCTTGGGAAGTTCTGATGGGTCTCAGGAACTGCAGAGGCAGCCAGAAACAGTAAATCTGGTTGAATTAGGATTATTTTAACAAGGGAAAATAATGGGTACCTGTCAATCTAAAGGAAGCAAGATAGCAGCTGTTAGGAGACTCACAAAGCCTCGAGGTAAGTCCAAAGTATAAACCGTTGGGGGACTTGGGGCATTAAATTAAGACGAGAAATATCAGGCTCTTTTCACCACCCGCACACCCAGATCTTAAGTAGGCAGAATTCGAAATATTTAAAGCCATTGGAGTGTCCACCACTATATAGAAATCTTCTCAGAAAAAAATAATCTATTACTAATGGGTATTTTGGAAGCCAGCGCTACAAAATTGGTGGGCAAAGCTGTTAGAGATCTGGCCACCTAAGACTCCTCTGCTAGGGTAAGTTGGTCACCGAATGGGTTATTTTGACACTAGGTCACCTACCAACCTCAAGAAATTTTCCGTGTAACAAGGTATACTGTAAAACACCACGCAGTTTGGCTTTGAGAGACCCAAGGTGTAGCTAAAGAAGTGGAGTCCTCAAGTCTCAAAAGAATTGAGCTCCCCACCTTCCGGCACACCTGCCTAATTTATATCTAAGAACTGCGGTCCTGGAGGCTGTAAATACATAAATGGCAAAATCTTACTAAGACAACCTAGAATCACAATGGCTGTTATGGGGAACCGTCCCATTGGACAAGATCGTTTAAGAAGGGCAATTGAAAGCAAGGGTTCCCAAACAGAATGGGATACCTGTTTAATTTTTTTCTTTTTTAAAAAAATAAAAAAAACCATTCCAGTTAGGCTAGCCCTGTACTTATTACTCACAGGTGAAAAAGATAAAGGAGGAGCTGCTACTCTCCATGGGTTTATCCTGAGGGCTTTTGTTCTGGTAGTGGTGGTGGGTTGCAATGTCAACCCCACTTTCCCCCACCTCCCCCTTAGGATCATTGTGCATCGATCATATTATAAGATACAGGAGGGAGTCCTCAGAGCCTCTGGCCTCCTCTCCATCAGGTGCCAACAGGGCCCCAGAGAGGAAGGATTCCAATCCCACCTCTGCTGTGCTGGACCATCAGCCTCTGGGCTCATTCCCTTCATAATCAAGGCTCTCTGACACTACCAGTCACAGCTGCAAACATTTCTGAGCTGCCAGGAGGAAGCTGTGGTCAGAGGCCATAGAGTAAGTAGGTTGTATCTATATTCAATCAACCAAGACCCTGCCCTAAAACTTTAAAAATAGTTAAGATTTTCACCATCCTCAACTTATAGTTAAACGTATTTAATGTTTTACTCATCAGTTGAACTGACTGATCCATCTCCAGATATTGTCACCTAACTGAACTTGTACAGTTTGTCACAGTATCCTTAGAAGGAAAAGACATCAACTCAAAAGGTTAAAGACTTGGTAATTCCCTAGCAGTCTAGTGGTTGGAACTCAGTGCTTTCACTGCCTGGCCCAGGTTCAATCCCTGGTTGGGGAACTAAGATCCAGCAAGCCACACGGTGCAGCCAAAAAAAGAAAAAAAATATATTGCTTAATTTACATGTGGGATGATTTAAAAATTCTGTAATCCCTTCAAACTTGGGAAAGGTAAAGTAATTTGGTAATTTACCCAAATAATTTTGTGGTGGGATTGACTTTATGGTGAATCCACTTATCTGTATTTACTAGAGAATATGAAAGTTTCCCAAATGCTACTGAATAAATAAAGTTGCATCAAAGACAACAACAACAACAAAGATTCTACCAACTGTAGAATTTTATAACTCTTGAACACTAGTGCATGCTTCTACTTAGGTGAGTTTTACTTCTCTGAGAAAGCAGTAAGTTTAAAGTGTTTTGTGTATGTGTTTAATATATATATATTCATTAGATATAAAGCAATTCTATATTCTAGTACTTTATTCCTCTTTAGGCCAGAGTTTTTCAATTTGCAAGTCTCAACCCATGTATGGGTAAGAATTTCATTATTTGTGTGAAATAGAATAAAAGAGAAAAATGTCAGAGAATATCACATGTGGTAAGAGTAGGTGTTTTGTGAAACTTTAGTTTCAGCCATGTGCACATATGGACTAGATCATGATGGAAAATGTATTACTCTGGGTTGTGGTGAAAATGTTTTGAAAATCAGTGGCTTAGCTCTCAGCATTTTTACTTTTGTGAAGAAGCTGTAGCATTCTTTTTAACTGACACTGATTCCTACAAAATATCTGGCCAGAATAAATGTCTAGCCAAAATGCATCATTTCAACTTTCTGTCTAAAACCTCTAAAAATTTCCCTTTCAGCATATGGTTGATGGTATTTGTTATCCTGGAATATTCTTTGCTTTCTGTTGTTGATTTGTTTGATTCTTGGAAATTTCCTGGGAGGCTGAGTCCTATACCAGTTCTGTAAAAAATGTCAGGTTGCCTAGAAAATGAGTAGACTCCATGACATAATGCCTTTGTCTAGTGTTTACATTATATATATATATTTTCTTTATATTGATGAGTATTAATATTTTACTAGAGCAATGTAAAATGTCCATTTAAGAATCCATGCTTCTGGGACTTCCCTGGTGGTCCAGTGGTTAAGACTCCATGCTCCCAATGCAAGGGGCCCAGGCTTGATCCCTAGTCAGGGAACTAGATCCCGCATGCCGCAACTAAAAGATCCTGCATGCCGCAAATAAAAGATCCTGCGTGCCTCAGTGAAGATGATCCCACGTGCGGCAGCCAAGACCCAGCGCAGCCAAATAAATAAACTAAAAAAAAAGAAAAAGAATCCATACTTCTAATACCTCCTGAAACTACTGTAGACGGCCCATTTCCATTGCTTTTACAATCAAAACTGATTCCTAATCAATCATATCAGTTTTAATCTTAAAAAGTTAATGGCTAAAATATTAGATTTTGTTTTTCTCTTCTCCCCTTATTTATTCAAAGGAATAAATTTATCCCAATTTCAGTTGAAATAAGAATGATTCACTCACAAATATTTATTATTTATTTATTGAATGATCACCAGTACAAGGCGCACTGTTCTAGATTACAGCTGTGAAAAACATGCACAAAAATCTGGCCTTTTGTGGAATTTTCAATATAAAGCGGAGGCGACTGGATATAGTTAAACAAACAAAAAACCTGCAAGTTAATAGCTGGTGCTCACATTAAGTGTTCTCCCAGTCAGACTCCTAATAGATTACTAGATTTCTGGTTAGGAATTATATTTTTATTTTTTTAAAGATGTTGGGGGTAGGAGTTAATTAATTAATTTATTTTTACTGTGTTGCATCTTCGTTTCTGTGCGAGGGCTTTCTCTAGTTGTGGCAAGCGGGGGCTACTCTTCATCGCGGTGCGCGGGCCTCTCACTATCGCGGCCTCTCTTGTTGTGGAGCACAGGCTCCAGACGCGCAGGCTCAGTAGTTGTGGCTCACGGGCCTAGTTGCTCCACGGCATGTGAGATCCTCCCAGAGCAGGGCTCGAACCCGTGTCCCCTGCATTAGCAGGCAGCTTCTCAACCACTGTGCCACCAGGGAAGCCCCAGGTTAGGAATTATTAATACTGACTAGGAAAACATCAAAGGATGATGAGATCACCACTTAGTGACTAAAATAAAAAATAAGTAACACTGAATTTTTTGCTTATTTTAGTAACTATGAGCTATGCCTGTTAGGCCCAGGCTCCGTAGCAGAGCAGACTGCTGACCTTAAACGCGGGGTTTCCTAGAAGCTAGAAGTTCAGAAGTGGGCAGACTTTGTGAGCTACAAATAGCATGATGTCATCCACAGCAAGAGTCTTTTGGGTGAGGTTGGTGTTGGTTGGCTGGCTCTCAGAGGCCTGTTTTTTGGAGTGACAGCCCCTTCAAGCTAAGGTTCCCTGTCACCCAAAGACTAGTGACATGAACCCACAAGTCTTTGAGCATCTCTTTGTTTTCTAGACCAATAAAACCATCAATAAATTCCTTTCTGATTCAAAGGAGCAGGGTTGGGTTCTGTTACTTACAGCTAAAAATTTGATGGATACAGAAATCAGTACCAGAAGTGGTTGCAGGCAACAGACTTTGAAGAAAATTAGGGGACATTTGGGACTGGTTATCTGCCCTAGTTAAAGGCTGAGGGCAAGGAAAATCCACTCTGTATTAAGGGATGTGAATTTGGCATACCACGACATGCAGTGGCAAAACAGCTAACTAAAATATCACAGATTATTCCCGGGAATGAAGTACCTATTGAAGAGGTTGCTGCTATGGAATAGTATGAAACACATGAGGATTTCAAAAGGGTGAGTTGAATATAGCACTAGAGAGCTTAAAGAGAAAGACAAGCTCAGATGGTTATACTTTTAGCTCAAGGCATAGGCTGAAAATCAGGGATTTGTATGAAGGCTAAAAGAATCCCTTCTCTTTCTGAGCCAAGAGGCTGAAAGTCAAATGCAGAGTTAAAAAAATATTTTTTAATTTAATTTTTATCTTATATTGGGGTATCATTGATTTACAATATTGTTAGTTTCAGGAGTATAGCAAAGTGATTTAGTTATACATGTATATATATATATATATCTCCATTCTTTATCAGATTCTTTTCCCATGTAGGTTATTACAGAGAACTGAGTAGAGTTCCCTGTGCTATACAGTAGGTCCTTGTTGATGATCTATTTCATACACAGTAGTGTGTATATGTTAATCCCAAACTCCTAATTTATCCCTGTCCACCCCCTTCCCCTTTGGTAACCATAAGTTTGTTTTCTAAGTCTGTGAGTGTGTTTCTGTTTTGTAAATAAGTTCATTTGTATCATTTTTTTTAGATTCCACATATGAATGATATCATATGATATTTGTCTTTCTCTGTCTGACTTACTTTGTATGATAATCTCTAGGTCCATCCATGTTGCCGCAAAGAGCATTATTTCATTCTTTTTTATGGCTAATATTCCATTGTATATGTACAACATCTTCTTTATCCATTGCTCTGTTGATGGACATTTAGGTTGCTTCCATGTCTTGGCTATCGTAAATAGTGCTGCAATGAACATTGGGGTGCATGTATCTTTTCAAAATATGGTTCTCTCCAGATATATGCCTAGGAGTGGGATTGCTAGATCATATGGTAGCTCTATTTTTAGTTATTTAAGGAACCTCCGTACTGTTTTCCACAGTGGCTGTACCAATTTACATTCGTACCAACACTGTAGGAGAGTTCCCTTTTCTCCATGCCCTCTCCAGCATTTATTGTTTGTAGACTTTTTGATGATGGCCATTCTGACTGATGTGAGTTTATATCTCATTGTAGTTTTGATTTGCATTTCTCTAATAATTAGTGTTGTTGAGCATCTTTTCATGTGCTTTTTGGCAATCTGTATGTCTTTAGAGAAATGTCTATTTAGGTCTTCTGCCCATTTTTTGATTCAGTTGTTTTTTTGATATAGAGCTGCATGAGCTGTTTGTATATTTTGGAGATTAATCCCTTGTAAGTCACTTGGTTTGCAAATATTTTCTCCCATTCTGTGGGCTGTCTTTTCGTTTTGTTTATGGTTTCCTTTGCTGTGCAAAAGCTTTTAAGTTTCATTAGGTCCCATTTATTGATTTTTGGTTTTATTTTCATTAGGAGGTGGATCCAAAAAGATATTGCTGTGATTTATGTCAGAGTGTTCTGCCTCTGTTTTCCTCTAAGAGTTTATAGTATCTGGTCTTACATTTAGGTCTTTAATCCATTTTGAGTTTTTCTTTTTATCCTGGAGTATATTTGATTTACAATGTTGTGTTAGTTTCAGGTGTACAAAGTGATTTAGTTATACATATATATATATCCTCCATTCTTTATCAGATTCTTTTCCCATATAGGTTATTACAGAGTACTGAGTAGAGTTCCCTGTTCTATACAGTAGGTCCTTGTTATCTATTTTATATATAGTAGTGTGTATATGTTAATCCCAAGCTCCTAATTTATCCCTCCCTCCCACCTTTACCCTTTGGCAACAGTAAGTTTGTTTTCTAAGTCTGTAAGTGTGTTTCTGTTTTGTAAATAAGTTCATTTGTATCATTTTTTTTTTTAGATTCCACATATGAATGATATATGATATTTGTCTTTCTCTGTCTGACTTTGTATGATAATCTCTAGGTCCATCCATATTGCTGCAAATGGCATTATCTCATTCCTTTTTATGGCTGAGTAATATTCCATTGTATACATATATCACATCTTGTTTATCCATTGCTCTGTTGATGGACATTTAGGTTCCTTCCATGTCTTGGCTATTGTAAATAGTGCTGCAATGAACATTGCATGTATCTTTTCTAAGTATGATTTTCTCTGGATATATGCCCAGGAGTGGGATTGCTGGATCATATGGTAGCTCTGTTTTTAGTTTTTTAAGGAAACTCCATACTGTTTTCCATAGTGGCTGTACCAACTTACATTCCCAGTAACAGTGTAGGAGGGTTCCCTTTTCATTTTGAGTTTATTTTTGTGTATGGTGTTAGGGAGTGTTCTAATTTCATTCTTTTACATGTAGCTGTCCAGTTTTCCCAGCACCAGTTATTGAAAAGGCTTTTTTTTTTCTCCATTGTATATTCTTGCCTCCTTTGTCATAGATTAATTGACCATAGGTGCGTGGGTTTGTTTCTGGGCTTTCTATCCTGTTCCATTGATCTATATTTCTGTTTTTGTGCCAAACTCTGGCACAAAAACAGGAGTTTGATCCCACAGTTTACTGAATGACATCCATTGAGTTCATAGCCATTTTAGATCTTTTATGGAAAAGTCAAGGTGCTGATTGAAAAAGAGTTGAATTCCTGATAATTGGGATGGAGACACATGGAAGAAACTAGATTCCCTTGAATCCCCACCCTTTTAAAATCTTTAGTGAGGCAGCCCTTATGTCCCTTGCTTGAAGACCCTGAAATGCCCCCATCTGTGAGGGATCAGCCTTGTAAAAGAATGCTCATTCTTGCATTCCAACCCTCCCTTCTATTGTCCCATCCCAGCATGCCCTAGGGAGTGAATTAAAAGTCAATCCAGGGGCTTCCCTGGTGGCACAGTGGTTGAGACTCCTTCTGCCGATGCAGGGGACACGGGTTCGTTCGTGCTCCAGTCTGGGAAGATCCCACATGCTGCGGAGCGGCTAGGCTCGTGAGCCATGGCCGCTGAGCCTGTGTGTCTGGAGCCTGTGCTCCGCAACGGGAGAGGCCACAAAAGTGAGAGGCCCGCATACCAAAAATAAATAAATAAATAAATAAAATAATATAAAAAGTCAATCTGGGAGGAGAAGGCTTAGACAATAAAAAAAACTACAATATTTTTCTTTTTCATGCAAATTCTAAAGAATATATGTGGAGGTAGAATATGTGTGTGGGTACTAGGCTAAGTAGGGAAAATCATAATTATTGGTCAAGTTGAATACATTAATGACTACATTAATGACTACATTAATGAATGTATTAATACATTAATATGAATACATTAATGACATAAAAAATAAATTTATTTATATTTGGTTGTGTTGGGTCTTCATTGCTGCCTGCGGGCTTTCTCTAATCGCAGCGAGCAGGGGCTACTCTTTGCTGTGGTGCATGGGCTTCTCATTGTGGTGGCTTCTCTTGTTGCGGAGCATGGGCTCTAGGCACGCCAGCTTCAGCAGTTGTGGCACACGGGCCCAGTAGTTGTGGCTTGTGGGCTCTAGAGGGCAGGCTCAGTAGTTGTGGTGCACAGGATTAGTTACTCTACAGTATGTGGGATCTTCCCGAACCAGGGCTCGAACCTGTGTCCCCTGCATTGGCAGGTGGATTCTTAACCACTGCACCACCAGGAAGTCCCTGCACTTTTGTTTTTAATTAATACACTTAATTTTTGATTCAGTGTGCTGTTTCAGCATTTGGGAATGTTCTGATTGACTCCATGGTTGGGTATTTGGAACCCAGACTCAATGACTCACACTGAATAAAGCTGAGGTGCCTGAAATATCTTGGTATAATATAAAGAAAGAAATCCAAAGACTTTGTGAGATACATATGTTGAATGAATGAATGATGTACAACTCTCCAACTTACCACCACCTAAATCTGTCCCTCAAGATAGTGTGCGTGTCAGAAAATACTCCTCAGTGAGGCCTTATGAAATCATTGGTGCATCTGTCAGGATTGGTTTTGGCTATAATAGGAACCTACTCAGAGAAGCAAACAAGGGGTTTATCTACCTCAGGCATAAGAAGGTCTGAGTAGGACATTTAGAGCTGGTATATCAGCTCAGTGATGCCATCAGGGAACCAGGCTCCTTCTGTTTCCTTGCTCTATTGTCTGTGGTTTTCACCCTCATGTTTGCAAGATGGTTGCTGCATCTCCAGACATTGTGCCCTCATTCCAGGAAGGAAGTTTACCCCAGGGACTTCTACCTACTTATACTCATTGTCTAGATAGAACTGTTACATAGCCATGCATGGCTGCGATGGAGATTATGTCACTCAGTAATTCACTTTCCAAGGACCATAGGAACATGGAGGTGAGGGTGTTAGAATGGTTGTTGAATGAGTCAGTCTGTAGACTCTGCAACAATCCATGAGAACGCAAGTGGGAGATACTGTAGTAGAAACATGCTGATTTCAGTGATGATGGATCCTGGGGCAGCAGGGGTGAGGTCAGGTAGCTGCAATGTGAGAGGCCAGGTGGATGTGGGTACTATAATCAACAGCAGAGCCAGTGCATTAATTACAATGGTCTGACCTACAGGGATCTTTGGTGTTGCCTAACTGTGGGGTCCTTAAGACCAAAATAGAGGGTCAAAGATGCTACCTGATTTTTATTATTTTAAAAACTCTCTGTTAGTAAACAAAGGCCTGACTTAAGTCTTCACAATATAGTCATGGCCCCTGACCCAATCTCAGGTCTAGGTCAGACCAAGAATGCAGGAGAAGTCAAGTGTCTAGGGAAATGGCCCTGTGATAACATCATGAATACTTGCTAAGGATCTTCCTTCCTCTAAGTCTTCCCCAAAGGACCCAAAGCCACTCACCAGGCCATTTCCCAGGTGTCCTGAGAAATAACCAAACCTTCTGGGGATTAACAGATGCTCGGTCTGCATCAACATGATTTCCCAGAGACCCAGAACTCCACTGTGAATGCATCAGAGTGAAGGCATTTCTGCTATACTGAGGGGATAGCCTTGATGACCAGTAGAGTAGGAAATCACCCCAGGGAGCAGATTTTCTGAACTTGTCTCTTCCATTTTGCCAGGAGGTAGAGATGTCTGATATAGAAGTCCATGCTGATTCATAGACAGTGGCTAGTAACTTAACTAAATGATCAGATTTGGAAACAGCATGATTGGAGAAGGGGCCATGAGGAGGTCTGGGAGAAAGGTATGGCCAGAGTTCTTGAAATGGATTCAGAGTGAGAATGTTTGTGTCCCGTGTGAATGCTCAGCTAAAATTCCTCAGTGCTTTTAATAATGAGGTGCTCTAGATGACCTCTCTATGGATATCAATCAGCCTTTGTTTCCAGCTACCCAGTACTTGTTTACTGTATTCCTGAACAAAGTGGCCATGGTGGCCAGGATGGGGGTCTATGTGTGCTCTACAATATGGCTTTCCCCTCACTGCAGCTGACCTGACCATCCACCTATCCTGACAGCCTACTAGTATGCAGCAATAACCACGTAGGTACATACCAGGGGATGCCAGCCCGTGCCTGGTGGAAGGTTGATTACATGTGTCCCTCTCCTAAGAGATGAGGCAGCAATTTGTCCTCCCTGAAGGTGACACATTCTGGAATTGGATTTGCTTTGTCCTCCAAAATTCTGCCACCACCATCTTTCAGGGCCTCACTAGATGGCTTTCGCAGTTATGCTATCCCTTACGACACTTGCTTCTGATCATGAAACTCACTTTATAGGGAATTCCCTGGACTTACTGTAAATACCCCTCACCCTGAAACAGCTGGTCTTTTGGCGAGATAACTCTGTGAGGGTAGAGTCCTCGTCTGCAAGATGTAGTGCATATAGTATATACTGTGAACCAGTGACCATGGCTTTAATAGAAGGATCTGGGAACCAAAGTGCAAGGGAAAATGGCACTTCTCAGTTAATACCTAGTGACTCAAACATCTTTGCTCGCATTCCTTGTGATTCCGAGCTTTGCTGGTTTAGAGGGAAGCAAAGGTGGACTGCTTCTATGAGGGGAACATAGTGATGATTCCAATGGTTTGAAAGGGGAGGATTACAATATTGGCTGAGTGAATACAGAGTTGGTGCTATACAGTGGGGGATGGGAGAAGTATGACGGGAACCTTGTAATACTGAGTGTTCATGGTAAATTTAATGGAAGACATCTGCAGTCTTAGGCCACCAAAGGCGCAGACCGAAAAGAAGGTTTAGACCATCCCACTTAGTTAAGGCCTCTAATCCACTAAGGTGAGGGCTGAAGTCAGGGGAACATGGAATAAGTAATGGAAGAGAGAAATGAAACACATCAGCCATGGCCTCATGATTAATTGCAGAAAGGGCAATGGTTATAGCCTGTACATTTTTCTTTGCTGTCTTATGCATTTATTTGCATATTCTACTTAGCTTTCTCCTTTCCCTTTACCACATGACTATATATAGTTTGTGTTGATAGTGACTGACTTTACAATTTAGTTCATAGATCAGAGCACATCCAGATAAAGTCGTCATGGAGCTGGGGGAGGAGTGGACATCATTCAGGCTCCTGGCCTTGCGGCTGGATGTAGTATATTAGGGGGATGTCATCTCACTGCTGATTGAAGGAACAACTAAATTTATTTAAATTGTGTGTAAATTCCACATTTTCAGATAATCAGAACAGATAATTGAATCAGTAGATAGATAATTGGATATTTTATTTCCAAAACAGTCAAGAAGGTGCTAAGCATAAAGCTTGTCAAATGCAAGAAAGATGCTGAATATGCAACTGTCAGTGATTGTAAGAAATGTATTTAATTACATTCTCTTTTCTTCTTCAAAGGAGAAAAAATCAGTTATTCCATGTGGCCAATATTACTTCATTAAGGATTTAAATATATAGGTAATAAAATACAGAATCTCTTATAAGTATCCCAATTTATTCTAAAGTATTAATATCAAGTAACCCTGATCATTACATAAACACAGGTTTACCAATCTTTGATTTTACAGATTAACAAATTAAGTTAAATTAAAAAGAAATGTACAGACACCATTTTCACTGTTACAACACAGGGACAAACCACCACACACATAAACACACAAAAAAATCAGAAGTATATTTTATGCCAGAGTTACTTTCTGTCCAGGTCGAAACACTGTTCCACTTTGATTTTTTCTCTTCTTTGGATTTTGAAAGCTTTCATACCTTTTTAAAAAAAAAAAAAAAAAAAAAGTAACATTTAATACATGTAAATGCTAAACTTATAAAACAAAAAACAATGGTTTGTTTCCAAACACAATTTTTTAAGAAACAAAAGAGAAATAGCTGGAAAAAAATATTTGCAAGAAATTAAAGGAAGTTCTTACACGTAAATTTTTGAAAGTTGAACACTCTAATAGAAAAAGAGAACAAAGGGGATGAATAGACAAGTTAGAAAAGATAAAATACAAATGGCAGGGGCTTCCCTGGTGGTGCAGTGGTTGAGAGTCGGCCTGCTGATGCAGGGGACACGGTTCATGCCCTGGTCCGGGAGGATCCCACATGCCGCGGAGTGGCTGGGCCCGTGAGCCATGGCCACTGAGCCTGTGCGTCCGGGGCCTGTGCTCCGCTGCGGTATAGGCCACGGCAGTGAGAGGCCCGCGTACCAAAAAAAAAAAAAACCCAATGGCAATGATTAATATATAAAACATAACTTCTGTATTTTAACTGAAGAAATGTAAAATTTTAAGACGTAACTTTTTTTTTTTTTTTTTTGTGGTACACGGACACTCCGGACGTGCAGGCTCAGCGGCCATGGCTCACGGGCCCAGCCGCTCCATGGCATGTGGGATCCTCCCGGACCGGGGCACGAACCCATGTCCCCTGCATCTGTAGGCGGACTCTCAACCACTGCGCCACCAGGGAAGCCCAAGATATAATTTTTGTCCAATCAAATTGGCCAAGTTTAGAGAAATACTACAATATTTAACATTAGGGTGTGGTGAAGCTGGTACTATAATTATATTGCTGTTGCAAAATACATTGTATGGTATTTATGTAAGACAATTTGGCAATAGATTTCAAAAGCATTAAAAAATGTGAGTACACTGTGATGCAACAATTCTACCTCTACCCCAGTGAAATAAGTAAGGATATGTGCAAACATTTAGGTATAAGAATGTTCATTATCACATTGCCTATAGTGAAAACGTGGATGCAACTTAAATGTCCAAAAATTGGATGTTATGGTGTATCTATATTATAAAATGACAGTAAAAACAAAGTAGTATGGGGCTTCCCTGGTGGCGCAGTGGTTAAGAGTCCAGAAAGAGAGCTATTACCAGAGAGAACTTTTTTTTTAAATCTGTGTGGCAAACATCTGCTCTTCTCATCTGCTGTGAATTGCCTTCTTGCCCTCTGAAGCCCCAGGCCCCTATCCCTTTCCTTAGCTCAGGACAGTATATAAGCCTCAACTGGAGACTGCCTTTGAGTCTCATTCTTATGGGGTTCCTGTATGTACGAAATTAGTTTTTCACCTGGTAACATCTTATGTCAGTTAATTATTAGATCAGCCAAAGAACCTAGAAGGGAGGAAGGGAAAATTTTTCTATCCCTACAATTTGGTATGCATGGGGGGCTCCACTGGCTGGACACCACTTGCTCTGGGGCTGCAGGTGGGAGATCCTGGGACCTCTGACAAGAGCCAGCAGATGGTAAGCATCCTTACCACGTCAATCTCCTGGAAGTGGTGAGAGTCCATTTCTAAATTTAGCAGGAGAAAAATACTTGTGTAAACTAGTTCCTTAGGTATAGTGACTCTGGAAAAGATCTGTTCTGAGTACTTTTGTTTTCTATTGATCCAATTCCTCCATGGTTATTTTCTTCTTTTTTTTTTTTTGCGGTACATGGGCTTCTTACCATTGCGGCCTCTCCCGTTGCGGAGCACAGGCTCCAGATGCGCAGGCTCACCGGCCATGGCTCACGGGCCCAGCTGCTCTATGGCATGTGGGATCTTCCCGGACCAGGGCACGAACCCGTGTCCCCTGCATCAGCAGGCGGACTCTCAACCACTGCACCACCAGGGAAGCCCTATTGTTTTCTTTTGTCTCTAATTTTTGTGTCACTTTTCATAAGGAGGAAAACCATAGTGTAGAAATGCAGGCATAGGTCCTCTGAGCCTGTTGTTCCGGCCAGCCTCACAGACTGGTGACTTCACAGTTCTAATGGACCTGCATCTGTTTAGAAAAACTTTGCTGTGGGTCCCTTATATTTAAAAAATGGGTGAGGTTTCCCCTCGTCTTGTTCTGTCTTGAGAGCTTGGCTTCATGACCAGTGAAAATATTCTCTCTGGCTTAACCAGAGAGAAGCCAGCCAGAAGATGCAAGTATCAGCTTGTAACTGGTGGGCAGCCAAATAGACTCAGGATCTGAGACATGAAGTGACAAGCAGCATGTTTTTTTTTTTATATAGAGATCTTTATTGGAGTATAACTGCTTCACAATACTGTTAGTTTTTCTATTGTATAACAAAGTGAATCAGCCATATGCATACATATGTCCCCATATATCCTCCCTCTTGCGTCTCCCTCCCACCCTCCCTATCCCACCCCTCTAGGTGTTCACAAAGCACCCAGCTGATCTCCCTGTGCTATGCAGCTGCTTCCCACTAGCTATTTTACATTTGAAAGTGTATATATGTCCATGCTGCTCTCTCACTTTGTCCCAGCTTCCCCCTCCCCACCCCATGTCCTCAAGTCCATTCTCTATGTCTACGTCTTTATTCCTGCCCTGCCACTAGGTTCATCAGTACATTTTTTCTTTTTTAGATTCCATATATATGCACTGGCATACGGTATTTTTCTCTTTCTGACTTACTTCACTCTGTATGACAGTCTCCAGGTCCATCCACCTCACTACAAATAACTCAATTTCATTTCTTTTTATGGCTGAGTAATATTCCATTGTATATATGTGCCACATCTTCTTTATCCATTCATCTGTCGATGGACATTTAGGTTGCTTCCATGTCCTGGCTATTGTAAATAGTGCAACAAGCAGCATTCTCTTTGTCCAACTGTGCCAGTTCTTCGGAAGTTTGTCTTAAGGTGTCCCAGCCCATAAGGGGACTTTGTTGTCTCAACCTTCATTGTCTTTTTAGTGCTGGAAAAGTCCCATTCCAGTAACGCCTGCCCAGTGTCAGAGATGAGCAGGTCTGCGACTAGAGGAATCATGCATTCTGGTGGGAATTCCGTTTTCACTATACCATTCTTACTACCTGTGACAATGAAGGTTTTTGCTTTCTTTGGCTAATTCTGGGAGTAAACTTTGTGGATCTTGTGAAAGCTACATCTTTTGCACTCTTTTGGGACACTTCTTGTGTTCATGGTTAAGCCATAAAGAGGCTTATGGGTTTGAGTCACCATTAAGATTAATATAAGACCATATTTGTCAGTGGCCAGAGAATGGATCCTTTGAATTGGAAAAACTTCTGTTTTGGAGAAAGTGAGTGAGCTCTCATGCTAAACAACTGCATTTCCAGCAACAACTGTCTTTCCATCAACCGATGGAAAGACAAAATTATAAAGAGGACACAAAGGAGTACAACAGCCAGCCTTGGGGACTCCCTTAACAGGAAGAACAGAAATTAGACTCAAAAGAAAAATTAAAGTCCACATTCCATGTAAATCCCCCTTCTCAAAATCTGGCCCTGTCTACCTGTTTTAACTTCCCTTTCCTTACAAGATCTACAGAGAGCACTCTGGCCTGACTTCCAGGCAAGGGGTATACAGCTTACTTGTGTAGATGCCAAAAGCCAGGAAGTGAATTTAGGAGAATCACCCAGGATGGGTGGTAAGGCTAGCACTGCTGTCCTTTACAACTCCCCTGACTTTCCAGGGCCCTGTAATCAGGCTCTGCCACCTTGGGGCCTTGCTATGCAGCATCCTTTGTGTATGTAGCCTGGACCGCCACTGCAAAGAATTCATGTCCCATGGATGGGAGCAGATCCAGTGAATCATAAAGACCTCTTACCTGCACTTTCAGAACGTCCTACTGAATTTAGAGGAGTTAGAAAGATTAGTGGCCTTCGAGAACCCCACTCACAGGGACCCTGACTGGCTGCTAGCAGGTATTCTGCCCACCTGCGATTACAGTGCAGCCATCAGACAAGCCACATGGCACCCGGGAAAACCCCTCACAGGGTAAACAGATGACCAGAATTTCTTTCAGGTTCTTCTACAAATAATCAGGAAGTGGATCAGCTAGCTCAAGGGCAATGTTCAGGGGCTGAGAGAAGCAATAGTAGAGGCTTTTCCCCCTAAGGGGAATTGATCTAAGGTTGAATTATACATGCAGAAAAAAGGAAAGCATCTGAAGTCCTTTGAATGCTTTATCCAAAAATTTTAAAGGCATACTGCATTAAACCCTGAAGCTTCAGAACATAGGAATCTTTTCTTTAAAAAAGTTTATTGAAGTATAGTGGATTTACAATGTTGTATTAATTTCTTCTGTACAGCAAAATGACTCAGTTATACATATATATATTCGTTTTCATATTCTTTTCTATTACTGTTTGTCACAAAATATTGAATATAGTTCCCTGTGCTATACAGTAGGACCTTGTTTATCCATCCTATATAAAATAGTTTGCCTCTGCTAATCGCAAGCTCCCATCCCTTCTCTCCTCTACCCCGCCTTCCTCTTGGCAGTGACAGTTCTGTTCTCTATTATCTGTGAGTCTGTTTCTGTTTTGTAGATATGTTTATTTTGATTTGTATCGTATTTTATTTTATTTTTGCAGTACACGGGCCTCTCACTGTTGTGGCCTCTCACGTTGGGGAGCACAGGCTCCGGACGCGCAGGCTTAGCGGCCATGGCTCACGGGCCCAGCCTCTCCGCGGCATGTGGGATCCTCCCGGACCGGGGCACGAACCCATGTCCCCTGCATCAGCAGGCAGACTCTCAACCACTGCACCACCAGGGAAGCCCGATTTGTATCGTATTTTAGATGCCACATATAAGTGCTATCATATGGTATTTGTCTTTCTCTTTCTGACTTCGCTTAGTGTGATAATTTCTAGGTCCATCCATGTTGCTGCAAATGGCATTATTTCATTCTTTTTTATGGCTAAGTAATATATTCCATTGTATTTATATACCACAACTTCTTTATCCATTCATCTATCAATGAACATTTAGGTTGTTTCCATGTCTTGGCTATTGTAAATAGTGCTACTGTGAACATAGGGGTGCATGTAGCTTTTCAAATTATAGTTTTGTCCAGGTATATGCCCAGGAGTGGGATTGCTGGATGTGGCAACTCTATATTTAGTTTTCTGAAGAACCTCCATATTGTTTTCCATAGTGGCTGCACCAATTTAAATTCCCAGCAACAGTGTAAAAGGGTTCCCTTTTCTCCACACCCTCTCCAGCATTTGCTATTTGTAGACTTTTTGATGATGGCCATTCTGACTGCTGTGAGGTGGTACCTCTTTGTAGTTTTGTAATTAATGACATTGAGCATCTTTTCATGTGCCTATTGGCCATCTGTATGTCTTCTTTGCAGTAATGTCTATTTAGGTCTGTCCATTTTTCGATTGGGTTGTTTTTTTGTTATTGAGTTCTATGAGCTATTTGTATATTTTAGATACTAACCCCTTGTCTGTCACATCATTTGCAAATATTTTCTCCCACTCCATAGGTTGTGTTTTTGTTTTGTTTATGATTTCCTTTGCTGTGCAAAAGCTTGTAATTTTGATTAGGTCCCGTTTATTTTTGTTTTTATTTCTATTGCCTTGGGAGACTGACCTAAGAAAATATTGCTACAATTTATGTAGTAATATTTTTTGTCAGAGACTGTTTTCCTGTGCTCTCTTCTAGAGTTTTATGGTGTTATGTCTGATGTTTAAGTCTTTAAGCCATTTCGAGTTTATTTTTGTGCTTGGTGTGAGGGAGTGTTCTAACTTCATTGATTTACATGCAGCTGTCCAACTTTCCCAGCACCATTTGCTGAAGACACTGTCTTTTTTCTGTTTTATAGTCTTGCCTCCTTTGTCGAAGATTTAATTGACCATAGGTGTCTGGGTTTTTTCTGAGCTTTCTATTCTGTTCCATTGATCCATATGTCTGTTTTTGTGGCAGTACCACACTGTTTTGATTACTGTAGCTTTGTAGTATTGTCTGAAGTCTGGGAGGGTTATGCATCCTGCCTTGTTCTTTTTCCTCAAGATTGCTTTGGCAATTTAATGATTCCACATAAATTTCAGGATTATCTGTTCTAGTTCCGTGACAAATGTCATGGGTAATTTGATAGGGATCACATTAAACCTGTAGATTGCTTTGAGTAGTGTTGCCATTTTAACAATATTCATTTTTCCAATCCAAGAGAGTGGGATATCTTTCCATTTCTTTGAATCCTCTTTAATTTCCTTTACTAATGTTTTATAGTTCTCAGTATATGTCTTTCATCTACTTGGTCAGGTTTATTTCTAAGTATTTTACTTTTTGATGTGATTTTAAAAGGGATTGTTTATTTACATCCCTTTTCTGATATTTCATTGTTAGTGTAAAGAAATGCAACCAATTTCTGTATGTTAATTTTGTATTCTGCTACTTCGCTGAATTTGTTTATCAGTCCTAGTAGTTTTTGTCTGGAGTCTTTAGCGTTTTCTGTATATAGTATCATGTAATCTGTATATAATTTTACAGTTTCCCGACCAATTTGAATACCTTTTATTTTTCTTGTTTGATTGCTGTGGCCAGGACTTACAGTACTATGTTGAAGAGAAGTGAGAGTGGGCCTTAAGACGTTCCAGATTTCAGCAGGAAGGCTTTCAGCTTTTCACTGTTGAGTATTATATTGGCTTTGGGTTTGTCATAAGTAGTTTTTATTATGATGAGATATGTTCCCGCTATACCCACTTTCTTATGGGTTTTTATCATGAATGGACATTGAATTTTATCAAATGTTATCAGATTTTTTCTTCATCTATTGAGATAATCAGGTAGTTTCTGTCCTTTCTTTTGCTGATGTGGTATATCACAATGACTGATTTGCATATGCTGAACCATCCTTGTGACCCTGGGATGAATCCAAATTGGTTGTGGTGTATGACGTTTTTTATGTGTTGTTGGATTTGGTTTGCTAATGTTTTGTTGAGCATTTTTGTGTCTATATTCATCAAACATATGGGCCTGTAATTTTCTTTTTTGGTTATGTCTTTGTCTGGTTTTGGTATCAGGGTGATGGTGGTTTCATAGTGTCTTTAGGAGTGTTCCTTCCTCTTAAATCTTTTGGAAGAGTTTGAGAAAGATCAGTATAAGTTCTTTGCATGTTTGGTACAATTCCCCAGTGAAGCCATCTGATCCTGGACTCTTGTTTGTAGGAACGTTTTTTATTATTATTATTATTACATATTATATTTCATTTCTAGTGACTGGTCTGCTCAAGTTATCTGTTTCTTCTTGATTCAGTTTTGGTGTGATGTATGTTTCTAAAAATTTGTCCATTTCTTCTAGGTTGTCATGTTTGTTGGCATATAATTGTTCATAGTGTTCTCTTATTTTTTTTTTTTTTTTGTATTTCTGTGGTATCAGCTGTGATTTCTTCTCTTTCATTTCTTATTTTGTTTATTTGGGTCGTCTCTCTTTTCTTCTTGGTAAGCCTGGACAGAGGTTTGTCAATTTTGTTTACGCTTTCAAAGAACCAGCTCTTGGTCTTATTGATTTTTTTCTATTGTTTTTTAAAATCTCCATCTTATTTATTTCCCTTCTTATCTTTACTATCTCCTTCCTTCTGATGACTTTAGGTTTTGTTTGTTCTTTTTCTAATTCTTTTAGGTGGTGGGTTAAGTTGTTTATGTGAGATTTTTCTTGTTTCTTGCCTTTTGGGAGGTCTGAGGTCTTCTGCCAGTGTTCAGTAGGTGTTCTATAGGAGCAGTTCCACATGTAGATAGATGTATTTCTGATGTATCTGTGGGGAGGTAGGTGATCTCCGCATCTTACTCTTTAGCCATCTTGAAGCTGCCACCTCTCGTTTCTTAAAGAAGCCTGTATCGCTAAGAATGTCCCTCTAAGAACTGCTTTTGCTGAATCCCACTGGTTTTGTATGGTTGTGTTTTCTTGTCATTTGCCTCAAAGTATTTAATTTCTTCTTTGATTTCACTGCTGACCCATTGGTTTTTAGTAGCATATTGTTTATTCTGCATGTAATTTTTTTTTGTTTCTTTTTCTGTGGTTGACTTCTAGTTTCATGCCATTATGATCAGAAAAGACGCTTGAAGTAATTTCTGTATTCTTAAATTTGTTGAGACTTGTTTTGTGCCCCAGTATGTGGTCATCCCTAGAGAATATTCTGTGTGCATTTAAAAAGAATGTGTATTTTTTTTTTTGTTATGTCCTGAAGATATCAACTAAGTCTAAATGTTCTATCATTTAGGGTCTCTGTTCCTTTATTGATATTTTGTCTCAAAGATCTGTCCACTGACGTGAGTGGGGTACTAAAGCCGCCTACTATTACTCTGTTCCTGTCAGTTTCTCCCTTTATATCTGTTAGTGTTTGTTTTATGTATTTGGGTGCTCCTATATTAGGTGCATATAGGCTGACAAGCGTAATATCCTCTCCTTGTATTGATCTTTTTATCATTAGTGTCCTTCCTTCTTTCTTTATAGCCTTGTTTTAAAGTCCATTTTGTCTGATGTGAGTATTGCGAACCGTTTCCTTGTCATTTCTGTTTGCGTGAAATAACTTTTTCCATCCCCTTACTTTCATTTGTATCATTTTTCTTAGATTCCACATAAAAGCAATATAATATGTCTTTCTGTCTTCACTCAGTATGACGATCTCTAGGTCCATCCATGTTGTTGCAAATGCCATTATTTCATTTTTTATGGCTGAGTAATATTCCATTGTATATATGTAACACTTCTTTATCCATCTGTCGATGGACATTTAGGTTGTTTCCATGTCTTGGCTATTGTAAATAGTGCTGCAATGGACATTGGGGTGCAGGTGCTCTTTCAGACCATGTTTTTCTCCAGATATATGCCCAGTAGTGGGATTACTGGGTCCTATGGTAGTTCTATTTATAGTTTGTTAAGGAACCTCCATACTGTTCTCCATAGTGGCTGTATCAATTTACATTCCCACCAACAGTGTGAGAGGGTTCCCTTTCCTCCACACACTCTCCAGCATTTGTTTGTAGATTTGCTGATGATAGCCATTTTGACTGGTGTTAGGTGATATCTCATTGTAGTTTTGATTTGCATTTCTGTAATAATTAGCGATGTTGAACATCTTTTCATGTGCCTCTTGGCCATCTCTTTGTCTTCACTGGAGAAATGTCTATTTAGGTCTTCTGCCCATTTTTTTTTTTTTTTTTTTCTGCCCATTTTTTGATTGTTGTTTGTTTTGATGATATTAAGCCATATGAGCTGTTAGTAAATTTTGGAGACTAATCCCTTGTTGGTCCCATTCTGTGGGTTGTCTTTTCATTTTGCTTATGGTTTCCTTTGCTTTGCAAAAGCTTTTGAGTTTAATTAGGTCCCACTTGTTTATTTTTGTTTTTATTTCCATTACTCTGGGAGACAGACTGAAAAAGATATTGCAGTGATTTATGTCAGAGTGTTTTCTGCCTATGTTTTCCTCTAAGAGATTTATAGTGTCTGGTCTTACATTTAGGTCTTTAATCCATTTTGAGTTTACTTTTGTGTATGGTGTTAGGGAGTGCTCTAATTTCATTCTTTTACATGTAGCTGTCCAGTTTTCCCAGCACCATTTATTGAAGAGACTGTCTTTCCTCCACCGTATAGTCTTGCCCCCTTTATAGTAGATTAATTGACCATAGGTGCATGGGTTTATTTCTGGGCTTTCTATCCTGTTCTGTTGATCTATATGTCTGTTTTAGTGCCAGTACCAAAATGTTTTGATGATTGTAGCTTTGTAGCAGAGTCTGAAGTCAGGGAGCCTGATTCTTCCAGCTTCATTTTTCTTAAGATTGCTTTGGTTATTCGGGGTCCTTTGTACCTCTGTACAAATTTTAAGACTTTTTGTTCTAGTTCTGAGAAAAAAGGCATCGGTAGTTTGATAGGGATTGCACTGAATCTGTAGATTGCCTTGGGTAGTAGAACGGTCATTTTGACAATATTGATTCTTCCAATCCAAGAACATGGTATATCTTCCCATCTGTTTGCTTCATCTTTGACTTCTTTCATCAGTGTTTTATAGTTTTCAGAGTAAAGGTCTTTTGTCTCCTTAGGTAGTTTTATTTCTAGGTATTTTATTCTTTTTGATGCGATGGTAAATGGGATTGTTTAACAACAAAAGATCAGAAATTCAATAGAGTATAGAAATGCAATATAGGGACTTCCCTGGTGGTGCAGTGGTTAAGAATCTGCCTGATAGTGCAGGGGACACGGGTTCAATCCTTGGTTCAGGAAATCCCACATGCCGTGGACCAATGAAGCCCATGAACCACAACTACTGAGCCTGTGTGCTAGAGCCTGCGAGCCACAACTACTGAGCCCGCATGCCACAATTACTGAAGCCCATGCACTTAGAGCCTGTGCTCCGCAACAAGAGAAGCCACTGCAATAAGAAGCCCGCACACCACAACAAAGAGTAGCCCCTGCTCGCCGCAATTAGAGAAAGCCAGCACACAGCAACAGAGACCCAACACAGCCATAAATAAAAAAATACATGCATACGTACAAAAAAAAATAAAAGAATCTGTCTTACAATGCAGGGGACACTATTTCAATTCCCGGTTGGGGAACTAAGATCCCACATGCCACAGGGCAACTAACCCATGTGCCACAACTTGAGAGCTCATATACCACAACTACAGAGCCTGTGCACCGTAACGGCCCACGCACCACAACTAGAGGGAAGACTGTGCACTGCAACGAAAGATCCCATGTGCCACAACTAAGACCTGACACAACCAAATAAATATAAAAAAAAAAATTGTAGTCACCCTTCTATTTAAAATTTTAAAAAAAGGAAATGCAACAGATTTCTGTGTATTAATTTTGTAACCTGCAAATTTACCAAATTCACTGATGGGCTCTAGTAGTTTTCTGGTAGTGCCTTTAGGATTTTCTATGTATAGTATCATGTCATCAACAAACAGTGACATTTTTACTTGTTCTTTTCCAATTTGGATTCCTTTTCTTTTTCTTCTCTGGTTGCTGTATATAGGACTTCCAAAACTATGATGAATAGAAGCAGTGAGAGTGGACATCCTTGTCTTGTTCCTGATCTTAGAGGAAATGCTTTCAGCTTTTCACTGTTGAGTATGATGTTTTGCTGTGGCTTTGTCATATATGGCCTTCATTATGTTGAGGTATGTTCCCTCTGTGCCCACTTTCTGTAGAGTTTTTATCATAAACGGGTGTTGAATTTTGTCAAAAGCTTTTTCTGCATCTACTGAGATGATCACACGGTTTTTACCTTTCAATGTGTTAATGTGGTGTATTACAGTGATTGATTTGCGGATATTGAAAAATCCTTGCACCCCTGGGATAAATCCCATTTGTTCATGGTGTGTCCTTTTAATGCATTGTTGGATTTGCTTGCTAATATTTTGTTGAGGATTTTTGTGTCTATGTTCATCAGCGATACTGGTCTGTAATTTTTTTTGTGGTCTCTGTATGGTTTTGGTATCAGGGTGATGGTGGCCTCATAGAATGAGTTTGAGAGTTTTCCTTCCTTTGCAATCTTTTGGAACAGTCTCAGAAGGATAGGTGTTAACTTCTCTCTAAATGATTGATAGAATTTGCCTGTGAAGCCATCTGGTCCTGGACTTCCACTTGTTTGGAGTTTTTTAATCACAGTTTCAATTTCATGACTTGTGATTGGTCTGTTTATATTTTCCATTTCTTCCTGTTTCAGTCTTGGGAGATTGTACCTTTCTAAGAATTTGTCCATTTCTTCCAGTTTGTCCATTTTATTGGCATACAGTTCCTTGTAGTAGTCTCTCATGATCCTTTGTATTTCTGTGTCCATTGTAACTTCTCCTTTTTCATTTCTAATTTTATTGATTTGAGTCCTCTTCTTTTTTTCTTGATGAGTCTGGCTAAAGGTTTATCAATTTTGTTTATCTTTTCAAAGAACCAGCTTTTAGTTTCATTGATCTTTGCTATTGTTTTCTTTCTATTTCATTTATTTCTGCTCTGATCTTTTATGATTTCTTTCCTTCTACTAACTTCAGGTTTTGTTTGTTCTTCTTTCTCTAGTTGCTTTAGGTGTAAGGTTAGGTTGTTTGTGATTTTTTTGTTTCCTGAGGTAAGACTGTATTGCTATAAACTTCCATCTTAGAACTGCCTTTGCTGCATCCCATAGGTTTTGGGTCATTGTGCTTTTGTCTGTAGGTATTTTTTGATTTCCTTCAGTGATCCATTGGTTGTTCATAGCTATTGTTTAGCCTCCACATGTTTTTTACATTGTACATTACATTTTCTTGTAATTGACTTCTAATTTCATAGTATTGTGGTCTGAAAAGATGCTTGATATGATTTCAGCTTTCTTAAATTTACAGAGGTTCACTTTGTGGCCCAGCACGTGGTCACTCCTGGAGAATGTTCCACGTGCACATGAGAAAAATGTGTATTCTGCTACTACTGAATGGAATGGTCTATAAGTATCAATTAAGTCCATCTGGTCTCATTTGTCATTTAAGGCCTGTGTTTCCTTATTGATTTTGTGTCTGGATGATCTGTCCATTGATGAAAGTGGGTTGTTAAAGTTCCCCACTATTACTGTGTTACTGTCAATTTCTCTCTTTATGGCTTTTAGTATTTGCCTTATATATTGAGGTGCTCCTACACTGGGTGCATATATGTTTACAATTGTTATATCTTTTTGGATTGACCCCTTGATCATTATGTCCTTCTTTGTCTCTTGCAACAGTCTTTATTTCATAGTTTATTTTGTTTGATATTAGTATTGCTGCTCCAGCTTTCTTTTGATTTCCATTTGCATGGAATACCTTTTTCCATTCCCTTACTTTCAGTTTGTATGTGTCCCTAGGGCTGAAGTGGGTCTCTTGTAGACAGCATATATATGGGTTTTGGTTTTGTATCCATTCAGTCAGTCTATGTCTTTTGGTTCAAGCATTTAATCCATTTACATTTAAGGCAATTAAAGATGTATGTTCCTATTGCCACTGTCTTGTTTTGGTTTGGTTTTCTATGTCTTTTTTCTTCCCTTCCTCTTTTGTTCTCTTGTGGTTTGATAACCATCTTTAGTGTTGTGTTTGGGTTGCTTTCTTTTTTGTGTGTGTATCTATTGTAGTTTTGGGGTTTGCTGTTCCCATGAGGTTTTGATATAGCAATATATATATGTACAAGGTTGTTTTACGTTGCTGGTCTCTTTCCTGCCTAGAGAAGTTTCTCTGTCAAATCTGAATGAGAGCCTTGCTTGGTAGAATGTTCTTGGTTGCAGGTTCTTCCCTTTCTTCACTTTAAATATATCGTGTCACTCCCTTCTGGCCTGCAGTTTCTGCTGAGAAATCAGCTGATAACCTTATGGGAGTTCCCTTGTATGCTATTTGTCATTTTTTCCTTGTTGCTTTTAATAGTTCTTCTTTCTCTTTAATTTTTTTCAATTTGATTACTATGTGTCTTGGCATGTTTCTCCTTAGGTTTATACTGCCTGGGACTCTCTGCGCTTCCTGGACCTGGATAACTGTTATCTTTCCCATGTTAGGGAATTTTTCAGCTATTGTCTCTTCAAATATTTTCTCAGGTCCTTTCTCTCTTCTCCTTCTGGGACCCCTAAATGCTAATATTGGTGCCTTTAATGTTGTCCCAGAGGTCTCTTTGGCTGTCTTAATTTCTTTTCATTCTTTATTCTGCTCTTTGGCAGTGATTTCCACTGTTCTGTCTTCCAGGTAACTTATCCATTCTTTTGTCTCATTTATTCTGCTATTGATTCCATCTAGTATATTTTTCATTTCAGTTATTATATTGTTCATCTTTGTTCTTCTAGGTCTCTGTTAAACATTTCTTGTACCTCCTCGATCCTTTTTTTTTTTTATTTTTTATTTTTGGCTGTATTGGGTCTTCGTTGCTGTGCACGGGCTTTCTCTAGTTGTGGCGAGCAGGGCCTACTCTTTGTTGCGGTGCGCCGGCTTCTCATTGCGGTGGCTTCTCTTGTAGAGCACAGGCTTTAGGCGTGCGGGCTTCAGTAGTTGTGGCTCGTGGGTTCAGTAGTTGTGGCTCATGGGCTCTAGAGCGCAGGCTGAGTGGTTGTGGCACACAGACTTAGTTGCTCCGCGGCATGTGGGATCCTCCCGAGCCAGGGCCTGAACCCATGTCCCTTGCATTGGCAGGCAGACTCTCAACCACTGCGCCACCAGGGAAGCCCCCTCCTCGATCCTTGCCTCCATTCTTTTTCCGAGATTTTGGATCATCTTCACTGTTATTATTCTGAATTCCTTTTCCGGTAGGTTGGCTATCTTCAGTTCACTTTGTTCTTCTGGGGTTTCATCTTGTTCCTTCATCTGGGACATATTCCTCTTCCATCTGATTTTGACTAACTCCCTGTGACTGTGGTTTCTGTTCCACAGGCTGCAGGATTTTAGTTCTTCTGCTGTCTGCCCTCTGGTGGTTGAGGCTGTCTAAGAGGTTTGTGCAGGCTTCCTGATGGGAGGGGCTGGTTCCTGCCCCTTGGTGAGTGGGACTGGGTTTTGTCCCTATGGTGGGTAGGGCTGTGCTCAGGGAGACTTTAATAAGCCCCTTGTCTGCTGATGGGTGGGGCTGTGTTCCCACCCTGTTGGTTGTTTGGCCTGAGGCATCCCAGCAGTGGAGCCTACAGGCTGTTATGGTGGGGCTAACAGTGGCCTCTGGGAGGGCTCAGACCGATGAGTACTTCCCAGAACTGCTGCTGCCAGTGTCTTTGTTCCCTCAGTGAGCCACAGCTGCCCCCCACCTCTGCAGGAGATCCTCCAATACTAGCAGGTAGGTCTGGCCCTGTCACTAAAAAAAGTAGGTCACTAGCAGGTAGGTCTGGCCCAGTCACTAAAAAAAGTAGGTCACTACTTTTTTTCCTGAGTCCTGGTACACACAAGACTGTGTGTGCCCTCCAAGAGTGGAGTTTGTTTCCCCTAGTCCTGTGGTAATCCTATGATCAAACCCTGCTGGCCTTCAAACCCAGATTCTCTGGGGACTCCTCCTCCTGTTGCCAGACCCCCCCATGCTAGGAAGCCTGACATGGGGCTCAAAACATTCACTCCTGTGGGGTAACTCCTTGGAATAACTGTTTTCCAATTTGTGGGTCACCCACTCATCAGGTATGGGATTTGATTTTATTGCAGTTGCACCCTTCCCACTGTCTCACTGTGGCTTCTTTGTCTCTGGATGTAGGGTATCCTTTTCAGTAAGTTCCAGCGTTTTTTTGTCAATGGTCGTTCACCAGTTGGTTGTGACTTTTGGTGTTTTCGTAGGAAGAGCGTGAGCTCACATCCTTCTACTTCATTGTCTTGAGCTAATCCTCCATCCCCTTACTTTCAATTCATGTGTGTCCTTTGCCCTAAAGTAGGTCTCTTGTAGGCAGCATGTTGTAGGCTCTTATAGTAATCTTTTGATTTCTATCATAATTAAAAATCCTCATGTAGTTGGATAGGTGGGCCAGCCCCTTGATTGCATTCAGGCTGCAACCCAGTTCTCTGAGGAAATAAAACAGACTGTCCTTATTTTACAAATTAGAGTCTGCAAAACCAGAAATGTGGCTCCAGAAACAATTCAAAAGTTCATCTCACTTTACCAATCCCCAGACCTCCCCTATTCATTTCAAAATGCTTGCAGATACTGTAAAAGATCAGGATGTTAGAAGAGAACTGTTTGAAAAAGATAGATAGGAAATTTTAAATAGTAGTTACCCTACACGTCTGATAATAAAGAAATATACCTTAAAACTTCTAGGAAAAGGAAACAATCAGCAAAACAGAGATAACCTACTGACTGGGAGAAAATATTTGCAAATGATATGACCAATAAGGGATTGACCAATAAGGGACTGATATCCAAAATATATAAAGTGTTCATACAAGTCAATATCAAAAAAACAAACAACCTGAGTAAAAAATGGGCAGAGGATCTGAATAGACATTTTTCCAAAGAAGACATACAGATGCCCAACAGACACAAGATAATCAACATCTCTAATTATCAGAGAAATGCAAATCAAAACCACATTGAGGTATCACCTCACACCTGTCAGAATGGCTATCATCAAAAAGATTATAAATAACAAATAATGGCAAGAATGTGGAGAAAAGGGGACTGTCCTACAGTATTGGTATAAATGAACGTTTGTGCAACCACTGTAGAAAACAGTATGCAACTCAGCAATCCCACTACTGGGCATATACCCTGAGAAAACCATAATTCAAAGAGTCATGTACCACAATGTTCACTGCAGCTCTATTTACAATAGCCAGGACATGGAAGCAACCTAAGTGTCCATCGACAGATGAATGGATAAAGATGTGGCACATATATACAATGGAATATTACTCAGCCATAAAAAGAAACGAAATTGAGTTATTTGTCATGAGGTGGATGGACCTAGAGTCTGTCATACAGAGTGAAGTCAGAAAGAGAAAAACAAATAGCGTATGCTAACACATATATATGGAATCAAAAAAAAATGCTTCTGAAGAACCTAGGGGCAGGACAGGAATAAAGACACAGATGTAGAGAATGAACTTGAGGACACAGGGAGGGGGAAGGGTAAGCTGGGACGAAGTGAGAGAATGGCATGGACATATATTATACACTACCAAATGTAAAATAGCTAGCTAGTGGGAAGCAGCCGCATAGCACAGGGAGATCAGCTCAGTGCTTTGTGACCACCTAGAAGGGTGGGATAGGAGGTTGGGAGGGAGATGCAAGAGGGAGGAGATATGGGGATATATGTATATGTATAGCTGATTCACTTTGTTATACAGCAGAAACTAATACACCATTGTAAAGCAATTATACTCCAATAAAGATGTTTAAAAAAAAAAAAAATGGAGGTGCCTCAAAAAACTAAAATTATTGAACTACCTTAAGATCCAGCAATTCCACTCCTGGGTATATATCCAAGGAAAACAAACAGTAATTCAAAAAGATAACATGCATCCTAATGTTCAAAGCAGCATTATTTAGAATTGCCAAGTTATGGAAGCAACATTAAGTGTCAATCAACGAACAACTGGCTTAAGAAGATGTAGTATGTATACACAGTGGAATGCTACTCAGTCCTTAAAGAAGAATGAAATACTGCCATTTGCCACAACATATATGGACCTAGAGAATATTATGCTCAGTGAAGTAAGTCAGAAAAAACAAATACTCTGTTATCACTTATTTTGGAATCTAAAAAATAAAACAAATGAATGTACGAAACAAAACAAATGAATGTACGAAACGAAACAGTAATGGACTCACAGATATAGAGAACAAACTAGTGGTTACCAGTCGATAGAGGGAAGGAGGGAGGAGCAAGGCAGGAGCTGGGTATTAAGAGGTACAAAGCAACAAGGATAGATTGTACAGCACAGGGAAATACAGCCATTACTTTGTAATTTTAAATGGAGTATAATCTATAAATATTGAATCACTATGTTGTATGCCTAAAGCTAATTTAATACTGTAAATCAACTATACTTAAAAAAAACTCCTAAGAGAAAACTTGCATTCTTCCTTTGTCCCTTGAAGATGTAAATCTTATCATGTCTTTGAAATGTAAACACCCAGGAGATAGCTAAGGTACTGCCTATAATCACCTGAGACTGGGGGAAAAAAAAGGAGTTGAGGGGAAGAGGCTTTTAGAAAATAGACTGCTATAAAAACTTCCATGGTTAAAATTTTGGGATGGAAGCTACAGGGTCTGTTTGTCTGTGTGTGTTTATGTTACGTCTATGGATATGTTATGTATATGTGACACTTTTCTACCTCTGGATGAATATTGCCAAAATTAATTTGTAAAAAGATCTATTTAATTGGCTTAAAGAAAAAAGGACTCATCAAATTTAATATTTCTAAACTCTCAGAAACATACTACAAACCAATCCAAATTCTTCTCAAGTTTATGTGATCTGGGATAATTTTCAGTAAATAAAAGCTAGTTTAAGTATGTATCTGTTACAAAATTTGCCATGGTGGTTGTTTTAATGTCTCATGAAATTTTCATAAGTAATCTAAATATGATTGTTTAAAACTTAACTAGTTCTTAAGTGAACTTCTCAACAATAATTAAGTTTTATGATATGTCTACTTAAATAGTTTCCAGAATCTCTTTGGTAACTTATACCCTTAGAGTTTTGGTAAGTGATGAAATTTCTTTGGATATCTTGATCATTTCTAAATAAAATACTGAAACATTAATTATTGAACATTTATTTACTTTTGGCTTCTTACTACATAGGAACTAAAAATACTTGGATGTATAAATAAATGTGTCCTATTCTACACTGAAGAATTGTACTGTTAAAGTGTATTCTTTTAGAAATTATGAAATGTATGCATTAATTTGCTAGTCTACAGAATGCTGGTGTAACAGTTCACAATCACTAGAAATTAAACCTTAAAGTGTTAAGAATTCTAATTTATATAATTAAAACTGAGAAATAATAAGGAAAACAACTGTATGCAACTCTATTCTGATTGATTCAGTATTCTGATTGCTTCAGAATGGGAAAGCGAATAAGGGACAAACTAAATGGGTATGGAACATTGGAGAGAGACTTTTACTTTGTCAAGCTGGCTAAAATGAAGGAATTTATTATAAGGGTTCTAAAAGTAAGTTTTAGTTTTATATAAGTACACTACTGATATTAAAACTTCTCTTTCAGGACAAAATTTTTTTGGACTATTGGTCTGCTATTGATAAGACTGTGAAAGGTTTTTCTTTACCTTTTAAGTAGTCTGCCTAGAAAACAAAGAAAAATAACTTCCTATGCCTCATGTCTGACTGCTTAAGAAAATGCTCTTCTCTAAGGTGCTTTTTGTTGTTTGTTTTACAACTATGTAACTTTCTGTATTTGCCTGCAAAGTCTTTAATTGTTGCTTTGGTTAAGTGAATAGTATTGTTTAACAGTGACCTATGATAGTATGGTGTTTTAAAACCAAATATTTTTGACAAATCTCTCCAAAATCAAAGTCTAAATAAGGCTTTTTTGACCTTCAACCTCTGGGATTTTCCAGAGGGCCCCTGGAACGTCTCATAAGATTTGTTCTCTCTCTCCCCTTATAAAAAGATATAAATTAGGATTACTTGATATATTAAATTACATGGGAAACACTGAAATAATACTAAAAGTTATATTTATATGCATATGTTATTATATGGATGTTATTAATGTCTTATAGAAACTATAAAATTCCTAAATATCTGATATGTAATATTATCAACCATAATTCCAGTTGTCTTAAAATACTGTCATAGAAATAACCAAATTTCCTTATCAAATGCATTATAATGAAGTTTCATCAGATCTTTAACCATGGACATTTTTAAGTCTCTTGTCATTTATTGTTATTGTAAAAGTGTTCCTGCAGAAGTGCTTCATCTTCAAGGAGACTCATGGAAAGGACTCTAACAAGAACAGGTTTCTGATCATTTTCAATTTATACCACTGAATTAGGTAAGAATTTGCAGAACTCTAATGGGGAAACTGATGGCTTCATAAAACTAACAAAAGATCCGTAAAAATTAACTACATGAGACTGAATGAACTACTGAGGATCATTATAATTTTTATGACTTTGTTTGAAACATTGCTATGTTTTGTTTTTCCAGATTTAAGGAAACCTTGTTCTTTTCTCTTAAACTATCAGTAATTTGGTAAAATATACCTTTGTGAACGAAGATGAAACATGTTTTTCTCCTACCTGATCCCTCCAGAATTCAGAAACTGAGTATTCTTATTTTCATGGATACAGTTATTTCCATAAGTCCAATAAGAACCCTTTCTCCTCGTAACAGGACACAACTGGAAACCCCGGTTATATCCTCAAGGCTTTGACTGGAATGTCTTATTTGAGAATGTGCATAGAACAGAAAAACTAGACAGTTTTAAGGAACTAAGGTTGATTTTATGGAGCCAATAAACCTCCTTGGAAAACCAGCCTGGTACCTTGCTTACAGAGTTCCCAGTAACCTTACCAGGTGAGTAAGGAAGGTTATTTCCTGGCAAGTACAAGGACTTCAGGCTATTTTGGGGACCTCTAAAAGAGAAATTAACCCAAATACAGTTGACCCTTCAACAACACAGGGGTTAGAGGTGCCAACCCCACCCCTCCACCCCCCTCCAAACAGTCAAAAATCTGCATATTTATAGTCAGCCCTCTGTACCCACAGTTCTGCCTCCACAGATTCAACCAGCCATGGATTGTGTAGTACTGTAGTATATGTTTATTGAAAATCTGTATAAGTGGACCCACGCAGTTCAAGTCCATGTTGTTCAAGGGTCAACAGTACATAGCTATTGCAAGCGAAATCTGATGGCAAGTCCTTGGCTCAGCTTCCTAGCCTCAAGAGGCTTTTAAAAGGTTAATCTGAGATTCCTTATGAAAATTTCCAGGAAAGGAGATTTAAAAGCATCTATATGGTCCATTACTATTCTTGTCGAACTCATGTAAATAATCAGGCCAAGTTTAGTGCAACTAGAATGAAAATAGTTTAGTCTTACCGTGGTTATCTTTGTTAGAAATGGGGGTCACTGTAGAGAGAGAAATCATGTTTCAGTAATACACCTTTGTGCATATCAGATTCTAGTGCTGTTAATTGTCTTTGATGTTTGCGTTTCTACCTGTAAACTAGACTGGATCCTGAATTATTCTAGTTTCCACCCCAAACTGCCATGTGGATTATTTTGACTTAAAGGGAATCAATCAAGACCCAGCAGACTTGAGAAAAGCTTTTTACCTGTCCCTTAACTGCCTTAAAAGAATTTAGATATGGGGCCTGCACCAGAAAGAGCTATTACCAGAGATAACTTTTTTAATCTCAAAAGACTTATCTGCACGACAGGACAAATGTCTGATTACCAAACACCTGTTCTTCCCATTTTCCTGTGAATTACCCTCCTCCCCTTTGAAGTCCAGGCCCTTATCTCTGTCCTTAGCTCAGGACAGTATATAAGCCTCAACTGCCTGACTGACTTTAGTCTACTATTTTTATGCAGAGCCTGAATGTACAAAATTAGTTTTTCTCCTGTTAATCCATCTTATGTCAATTTAATTATTAGACCAACCAAAGAATCTAGAAGGGAAGGGAAAATTTTTCTACCCTTTTTCAGTGTACACATACATGCATACCCCAGAATGTTTTAACTTCTAAAGACCAGGAATACATTTCTTTTTTTCCCCCATTTTAACTTTCTTTAAATTGAGATAATTGACATATAAGGTTATATTAGTTTTAGGTGTACAACATAGTGATTTATGTATATATTGTGAAAGAATTACCACAGTAAGTATAGATATCATCCATCATCAACTCAGTTACATTGTTTTTTCTTGTGAAAAGAACTTTTAAGATCTATTCTCTTAGTAACTTGCAAATATATACTACAGTATTGTTAACTGTAGTCATCATGCTGTACATTACAGAAGAATGCATTTCTTGAATTAAGTTGAATCATTGACCTAGAATGATTCCCAGTCTATGGGTCTCAGACTCCAAAGTTACTAATGAGACAACTGCAAGCCTATAAATTCAAATGTATATTAAACACGGTCTACAAGTGAATAAATGTGAATGTATTTAAATGGTCTTTAATAAATTATTTTGAAAACAAAAGTTATATTTTCATAATTTTTGGAAACTGTATAGTGGAATCATTTTGGGCTTTTGATTTTATTTTCTTTGACGCTTTTAAAATTAAACCAAGTCATTAACCAATTCATCTGATTATATTTGAATTATTTATAATGAAAATTCATTTATAATGAAAATTCATTTTTGACTTCTATATTCCTGAAGTTTTGGGGTATTTAAACGCATGGCTACTAAGCAAATGTTTTGAATTGCTTTTAAATATTCAAAGTATTATTTGTGATTTTAAAAGAACTTTAAAAGTTTGAATAACTGTCACCTGTAATAATATCCTATACTTCTGGATCAGAATCTTTTACTTACAGCTCAGCAAAGTTCTTCCAGTCATCTTCACTGATGGATGGCCTTGTGTGACTGAGCGCAGTCATTAAATGTGACTGACTAATAGCCAGACTGGTTCTGATGGGGCCTGGTTGGTTAAGGGCATCATCCTCCTTAAATAAAAAAAAAAAAGACAAAAGTTAACTTAGAGACACGATGGAAAAGGAAGTCCAAGTGTTATTTCTTTTTGCCAGTTTTCTTAGGAGACTATATACATTCCCTTCCTCATAAGATTATTAAAAATTGTTAGCACATAATCATTTGACTGATTGATGTGTTTCAGTCCCTTGTTTATAAAGAGAGCTCATTTACCAATCAAAAAAATACATATCAAAAAGGAAAAACAATTTTTAAAAAGTTTTACAATTATAATGAAGAGGAAAAAGCCATACTCCAATTTGGCTTTGGTATCTGCCTTTGATAATACTGATATCTGCCCGCAGTTGATCTCTTTGTTCCTGTGTGAGCTCTTGATAACCCTCTTGTGAGGCTGTTCTGAAGACTGGGGGTCGTGAGGACTGATCTTTCCCAGGAACTCCAGGAAAATCCCGAGTCATGGAGCTTGGTGCTGACAGGCATTGTGAGCTCTTCGTTGTTAAGCATAATAATGAGAGAAGGAAGGGAGAAGGGGAGAGAGGAAGGGAGGGAAAAAGAGCAAAGGAGAAAAAAATTATTTATCAAAGATAGAATTAAAATACGCTTCATATTCTATAAAGGTTCATCTGTACCTATGTTGTTGAACCACCACAGTGAAAACTGCCAATCATACAAGGTTTATATAATGCTTTGTTATTAAATCCACCACAAATGCCCTAATGATAGGGTATATACTAAGGTTCTGGGACATTTCTACATGTAAGTTAAGAAACAGAAAACAAAGACTAGAATTAAAACAGCTTACTATTCTTGAGAATAAAAATGGGTTATGTTTATATTTTTTAAAACATAATAAAGGAAATTTACCCCCAAATTACTAAATATTTGTAAAAATGTTAACCACTAAAGCAACAGTGAACCACTGTTAATTTTTTGAGATATGTGTCAAATGCTATTTTAGTTTAGAAAAACAATGATATTGCCCAAATTTAATCTAAACATTTTCCTTGTTGAAACATTACTACTACTAAGTTTTTCACTGTCCTTATATTTTCCACCAGAAGTATTACCAATAGATAACATTTGGTTGTTAGAATTTTTGACATTATTGTACCAAATTTCTCATTATCCTCAACTGTTCTACAATAACAGAATTTAAGTTTAATACAAAATGAATCTGCTACTAAAGATGTTTTAAAGCCACTAATGAAGGGAGAAAAACCTGAAAGAAACCAAAGGGTAATCACAACCACTGGCTACTTCGGCTCCCCTTACTGCCAGCTCTGTCTTAACATGGAGTGAAAATGATTAGTGTAAGAAAAGACTGTTTTACTGAAGGACAAACCAACCAGAAAGAACATGTGGGGCTAGTTAGGACATAAATTACACCAACATACAGCTGTCTATTTCAGAATTGTACAGTGACTGCACAAGGTACCAAATCAGAAGAGGTTCCGTTTCCAAGTTCTGATTCATAAGAGCTTCCAAAGTAGAGCCGGTACATATTGAATTTTGATTCATCTGGAAGCACCTCAGACATCTCTAGAGAAACAAGGGACTGCTCTAAGCCACATTCTCCATCTCCAGCTGAATCATCAGAGCCACTGCTGTGGTTAAGAAAAACCATTGAAGACAGACTCAGGTCACTATCAGAGCTGGAACCTCCATCCTAAAACACACAAAAGGACAACCAGTTGTAAAGCTCTGAATAGTCCACAATTCAAAAATGAACCACACAGAGACAGCATTCTAATAGACCAGTACAAGGAAACTTGAGGCATTTTTTTTTACAAAAGCTCTTATTGATTCTCTAATGGTTCTGAGTCACATCGCAAAATTTTAACTATTAAAATAAGGAAAGACCATATGGAATGTGTAGATAACTTGCCAACCATCTTCCCCAAAACTAACAAAGCTAGGACTCAGACCTCGATTTTATTTTCATGTCTCTTTTAATTCACATTTTTCTACTCTGAAATGATAAAGCACTCTATAACATGGCTGATTCATCATTATAGAGTAGTTCACTTGTAAACACCTTTTTTCCCCTTTCATTAGCAGAAAAAAAACTTCAATGGCTTGCCAAAATAAACAGCAAAAACTTGGCAGTATCTAAATTTAGTCCCCGCAAGAATCTCCAACAAAATATAGCAGAGGGGAGCATACAGTTGAAAACCCTTCCCAGAAAATATATGGTAAAGTCCATAATGTGGCAGAGATCAAATTATTTTCTGCCAACATTAAAGTATTATCCTTAGAGAAAAAAACTGATTCTAGGGCTGGAGAACAGATAAGATAAACCTAGAACATCTTGTTGTATAGGGAAGTAAGTAAGTGATCAAAGGATGATGAGGACATATCAAAAGGACACAGAAGCCATCCAAAAGGGGCTCCTATTGGCCATATCTGGGACAATTTGAGTTTCAAAATAACTATCTGATGATCTTTTTTAAAAGTAAAAAACAAATTTAAAATCTCAATATAATTCTTACCTCAATTCAAAGAATACCCTTCCACACACCAACATATTTTGCCGATAGTAAGGTAATGTTAGAGAAACAGACACCAAACTCTTCATATAATTACAAGTTCTCTGCAAAGCCAATATTCCAATTATGGTACACTCGACTAAAGGTAAATTTCTATACAGTTAACTAAAGTTGTTAAAAAGTAGGAATTTCTTTAAGGTTGAAATTTTGACACTGAACTGCTCATATCACTCATAAGACACCATAGTAACGATCTCCTCATATAACTCACCTGCAGCCCACAAGACAGCAGCCTTCCATGTAAGGCCTCTAACTGGGCATTGTAAAGTAAAGCTTTCAGATCAGCTCCCGTAAAGGAGTTGGTTACTGATGCCACGTTCTGAAGGTCCACATCATCTGCCAGAGGTAGAGAGTCACTGAGAACGTTTAAAATTTCAAGACGTGACACCTGAAGGGAGAAAAACTAATTGATTTAACAAATAAAATTGAATGTTATTTTAAACTGTGTCTCTTAGGATTTTTCTTATAAATTTACTTCATATATCTTATAAGCTTTAGAAATAAGTTGAGGAATGTACCAGTAGGCTACATCTATCTTCCTTGGAACTTTTTCCCTAACAGAAGGAACATAGGAAAATGAATGAAAATCAACATTCTTAACTATTTAGTGTAAATCATTTCTAATTCAGACAGTGCTTATTTTCTAGATTTGGGCAAATGAGCCAAGAAAGTGTTTTGAAAGAAAAAATAACTGCTACATGTGATACATAGACATTTTATACCTTTGACTATTCATTTGTCTATTTCTTCTTTTACTCATTCATTTCTAAATTTGGGAAAAAGAGCTCCATCAACATAGGACTAGAAAAAAGTCATATCTCTATGTAACATGCATAGATGCTTCCTAGTCCTATGCTTGATTCAGTATCAGTCTTTTGTCTGGATAATGAGGTGTGTGATCTTTGAACACAGGGAACATGGACATGCAATACTTGTTTTTCCAATTGGCCAACACTGAAAGAGTATAAAGTTTTCAGACTTGCATGGAATGGCTGGGCCAAAAAAAGGCTTTGCATCTAATTCAGAATCTTTTCATGCTGTAAGAAAGCACTGACTAAGGCCTTTGCTGAAAGCTGGTCTTCTAAGGATGACTTCTATTACCTGGCAGAAGTAAAGTTCACAAGGAAAGAGTATAGCATTTGTTGGATTTTGGACTCAAAACATGAAATTGTCACCTGATCAGGAGGAGGACAGTATACACATTTATCTAGTCGGCCAGGCCTGAGCAGGGCTGGGTCAATCAAGTCAGGGCGACTAGTGGCAGCCAATACATAAACACCTGGGGAGGCAAATAAAAATCCTTTACTAAATCCTGGTGCAATTTTGTTATAAGAAGATACTTCTGTATTTACAATTATTACCCTGTAAGCCTTCTACTCCATCCAACTGAGTCAGCAACTGGTTAACTACACGATCTGTAACTCCTGTATTATCGTGGCCTCGTCGAGGTGCAATAGATTCAAATTCATCAAAGAAAAGGATGCAGGGCTTTGCAGCCTGTGCTCTGGGGAAACAAACAGTATTTCCTATCTGAATAGGGCTTCAGAGTTTGCAAAGTAATTTCATATATATATCTATATCTGTATACACATACACACATATATATATATTTATGTATTTATTTAATTCTTCACAACAAACCCTTAAGGAAGGCAAGGCATATGTAATTATCCTTGTTTTCAGTAAACCAGGTCTTAGAGAGGTCAGGGAAGACAAATGCCTTCTGGACAGAGACTAAAACAAAAACCAGTCTTACTCAATGAGTGAAATGCTTCGTTGATTCTTATTACAAGTAAACTCTTTTTAATATGCTTATTGGCCACCGGCACTTCTTTTGTGCAATGTCTCTTCATGTCTTTTGTCCATTACATTTTGGCGAGCTTAGTACTTTTATTTTGTAAGGCTCTCTATAAAATGTATTTTAGTTATATATATTACATTTTTTTCTAACTTGAACTTTGACATATAGTTTTATTAATTTATTAACTAATTTTGTTTTCATTAAAAAGAAGGTAACATAAGTTCCATCTCTGGTAAAAGGATGGACTAGATGTCTAAAGAATCGCCCCTAATACAAAATATCTGTCACGGTGACGGAAAAAACCCAACAAATATCTTAGTAAATACATGGCAAGTAAGATAAATCTGGGGCCAACAACACACTGGATTACCTGTGCCTTGAACGTTTGGCAAAACTCTCTTAAAAAACCAACTAGGTCTGATGTTTGATTTATGCAAGGATTTTTAACTAGCGCCCATTGTTTTCCTACCTCTACAAGACTATTCAGATTTTGTTTCTTCCTTGCTTGACTTTGGTCAAATATATTTTGTCTATGTTACCCAAGTTTCAAAAACACTGGCGTAAAGTTTATAATATTATTTCACAATATTCCCTTATTATCTTTTACATTTCTGGTATATCTTTAGTCTTGCCTCCTCCCCTTTATCCCTAATGTTGTTTATTCATGCTTGCTTTCTTCTTGATCAGTCTTGCTGGAGATCAACTGTATCAGGTTTACAAAACATATTTGGGTTTGTGAACTTCTCTACTGAATTGTTTTCTATTTCACTAATTTCTGTTCTTTATTATTTCCCTCTTTATTTTCATTTATATCTGTCTTTTTCTAATTTCATGAGATGGATACCTAGTGATTAACTTTCAGTCTTTTTTTCTTTTCTAAAAATTAAAAGCTATATTTTCCTTGAAATAAGTTTTGCAGTATCTCACAATTTTAATAAACAGCATTTTCCTTATTAGTGCTCATTATTTTCCATTAGATCTCTTCTTTCACTTATGATTTATTTAGTTTTTAAAAAAATATCTAAATGTATGGGGGGGCTTATCCTTTTCTTGATTATTTTAACTTGTGTCTTCAGAAAATGGAGTCTGTATGATATTATTTCTTTGAAACATTGCAATCACTATGTATGGCCTGACATACGGCCAATTTTCAAAAATGTTCCAGGTGTGCCTGAAAAGAATGTGTATTCTCCAATTGTTGGGTACATGTTCTAAATATGCTTACATCAACCTTGCTGAATATGTTGTTTAAATCTTCTAAATGTTTACTATTTTTTTAAACTATTTTTTCAAACTATTTTTTCACTAACTAATTACTGAGAACTGTGTTAAAATCTTCTACTATGAAGGTGGATCTGTCAATTTCTCCTTGGAGTTCTATAAATTTTTGCCTTAAATATTTTGAAGTTACAGTATTAGATACAAATAATTTTATAATTGTAATATATTTCTGGTAAATTGAACCTTTTGTCAATATGTGGTTGACTGTCTTTACCTGTAATAGGCTTTTCTGGTAATATTCTTTTCTTAAATTGGGTGGTAGCAATACAAGAGTTCATTTTATTATTCTTTAAAATATATATGTACATTATATATATTCTCCTAATTGCGTATTTTATAATAAAATTTTAGTGGAATGGAACAAAGTAGCTCTTTCATTTAGAAGCTTCCTGTAATCCCATCACATTTAAGTAATTTTTTTACTCTTACATATTAGCTTCTGTATTCATATGTATTTTTATATAAACGCAGTAATAATTATACTCTATTTTAATTACATTGACCACATGGAATCTTAATTTATAAAAGAGATAAATTGGGGTAATTATGTGCTTCATATACTTTGAGAATCCTTGAGTAACTACTTATGATTCCACTTTCAGCATTTCAGAAATATTTCTATTGTAAATATAAAACCCAATAATTTCCAAAACTTAATATCAAAAATGTTTTATATTTAAGTGGTATTTCTTCAGTTTATTAATAACCCACATAAATCACAGGTTTCAAACATCAGTTTTTCATAAAAACAAGTGAAGACCAAAAAGCACTGACTGATAAATAACCACAGAGCCAGTTACTTTAAAAAAAACATTCACTGGTAACTAACCTAATAAAAATATCCCGTACAGCTTGTTCACTTGCTCCAATATATTTGCTGAGTAACTCTGGTCCCTATTAGGTAAAATAAAATTAAATTAGAATTCATTCAAAACTATCTAAAAACAAAATATACTTTTTGTTCATGACTAAGTCTAAATGCAATAGAAAAATTTTAATATAATTAATGGATTTCTCTGAACTACATTTAAAAAATTAATGCGGCTGGACTAAATATCATACCACAAGTTCTATACCTGGTGTTTCCTTTGCTTAGAACATTTGTCCCCAGATAGTCTCATGGCTCATTGCTTCATTTTATTTAGATCTCTGACAACATGCCACATCCTCAGAAAGGCCTTGTCTGACAAACCCATCTATGACTCACTCCAGTTACTTTACACCTCCTTCCCTTGACTGTTTTCCTACCTAGTACCTACCACCACCTGACAGTATATTATACATTGAATGTGTCTGTTTATTGTCTCCCTCCCTCCGTTAGTAGAATATAAGCTCCGAAAAGGCAGTTTTGTTCATTACTGAATCCCCAGTGCCAAAAACAGTGCCTGCTACATAATAAGTACTGAATAATTATTTGTTTAGTAAGGTAATGAATGGTTTAAAAAGGGAAAATGTTCCATTTATCTCAAATCTTTGGAGACTCCAAAAAATATGTAATGTGACATGAATTACTTTAATTAGCATCTTCAGTAACTGAAACCAATTTATTTGCTCAGAAGTTGAAGAATATATCATTTTTTCTAAAAGTCAACTGACAAAACTTTCAAAACAAACTTTACTACATATAACAGTATCAATAATGAGGACAGTCTTTCCTTAAATTGGGATATTTTAAAAAACTGAATAGGCCCTAAAGTGATCTCCAATGAAAAATCATTACCTTAAAAAGACCAAAAAGTGATCAGGATATGTGACCAAAATAAAGAATTTCTAATACTCAGCCATCTAGATAGCTATTAATATACTAGTATTTGATTATATTTTCTCAGTATAGTCAGAGAACTACAGAGGATGGAACAAGAAACAACTAAGGCAAAATATTAGGAAAAAGGCAACATACTGGTGTCAGTGAAAGGGCTGTCTTTGATACATGCCTCCTAGGATCCACCCAGACCTACACAGCCTCAACTCTCTACCGAAACCTGTGCATTGAGAACTCATCCCAATTGTGATTTGAAGATTTACTAAAGGGAAGAGATAAGATGTCCTCCCTAATGGAACAATCTAAAATACAACAATATTTGCAAGTGTTAATCTTGAAAATTATATGTAAATTATATGTAATCTTGAAAATTATAAAAAAAAAATTATATGTAAAAAAAAAAAAAGTAAAACTACATTCTAGTGACAAGTAAAAAAGAAGAATATGGTCATAGTTATTCCAAATTCCAAAAAAAGAAGATAGGAAAATTTTAAAGTTATAGCTCTCCATCAATGCCAGGATACCCACATAACCAGCTAAGAAAATCTCATGTGATAAAAAGAGGGTAGGCATAACCCAACTGCAAATTAATAAACTGGCTTTCAGATTATAAATCAATTTTGAATAAGTTTACAATACAGGTTTCCCTCACTTTTTGAAGTTTGCTTTACACTACTTCACTTTTATTAAAGACCTACATTAGTAACTGTTTTCGCTAACAAAGAAATCCAAAGAAAATGTTCACGTTTATGAAAAAGGGTGAAAAGCGAAAAGCATTCAGTGTTTGTCCCGCTGTGAGCTGTTGGAGAGGCAGAACATACCCCAGCGGCAACAGTGGCGCCACCAAGCTTCTTTCTAGGGAACTACACGCAGCATCAAGCCATCATAGTTTTGAACTGTGTCTGGGAGCATCTGTGCTTTATCTCGATTTATTTTGTTCATCCATTAGCAAGATGTGTCCGATTGCTTCTTTGTTTTCTACCATTTCAGTTTACAGTAATGTTTCGTAGAAACACTCTACTTCCGGATGGTGGGGGGAAATCTGCGTATGATTACTTTGCCTTGAAATGTAATCACTCTTCGGCAAACAAATATTGCTGGGGTGCTGAAGCTGTACAAATAAGACAGCACATCCCAGACCATAATGACACACCAGTGGTGGAGTGTGAAGCAGTACCCAAAATGATCTGCTAGCATGTCCTTTAATGACCATACTCACCCTATATCTGAAAAAATTTAACTTGGTGTGACACAGCAAGGGTGAAATATAGCCAACAAATAAAAACCCCAGCTTCCTGCCTTAGTGTGGTCTCCAGCCCCTAGTCTTCTAGGTTTTCTTCCCCCTTCAAGTTTGCTCTTTTATCTGATTATTTAGGCGTAATTCTACTTTATAATGCATGAAGATCTGCCTTAAGCAAGAACATAATAAGCCCTATAAAAGAGAGATGCCTCATTATTCAATTTCCCACACAGTTTAACTAATAGATGGATCACTGCTCCTACTAGTTTTCCAAATATGAGATTAACCCACTATCAAGAAACATAAATGGTGTTGGCGAGGATATGGAGAAATAGGTATACTCACTCACACACTGCTGGTAGGAATGTAAAATGGTGCGGTCCTCAAAAACTTACACATAGAATTACCATATGACCCAGAAATTACACTCCTGGGTATATATGTATTCCAGAGAAATGAAAACATATGTCCACATAGAAATTTATACACAAATGTTTATAGCAGCATTATTCATAACAGCCAAAAAATGGGAACAACCCAAATGTCCACCAGTGATGAATGGATAAACCAACTGTGGCATATCCACACCACCTTAAAAAAGACTGAATATCATCCCGCCATAAAAAGTACTGAACTACTGAGGCATGCTACAACTTGGATGAACCCTGAAAACATTATGCTAAGTGAAAGAAGCCAGACACAAAAGGTGACATACTGCATGATTTCTTTTATATGAAATAGCTAGAGACAGAAAGCAGATTAGTGGTTGCCAGGGGCTGGGGGAAGGAGAATGGGCTGAAAAAGTTTTGCAACTAGAGAGAGGTGCTGGCTACACAGCATTGTGAATGCACTAAATGCCACTGAACTGTACACTTTAAAATAGTTAATTATGTAAATTTTCCCTCAACTAAATAAAAAAGAAAAAAGAAGAGAAAAAAGATAAATGCCAAACATACCTTGACACTAATAAAATTCATTCCACTCTCTCGTGCAATTACTCCAGCTAGTAAGGTTTTTCCTGTTCCAGGAGGACCATACAACAGCACTCCTGTCCTTTGTCGTATGGGCAAGTTTGCAAATAATTCTGGGTACTGAAAGAAAAATATGACAAAGAGCTCAACTCTAAAACAAATGACTAAGCAGTGGCCAAAGATCAATGTATAGAAAAAAGTATTTGGGTGGTAACAATGGCCATCTTTATGACAGTACAATGATAGAAAAAAACATTCCTACTCAGAATAATAAATGAACTCAAAGGAACTACCACAGATTTTTCCCAATTGGACCATGGAATACATTCCACATAAAAAGCATATAAATGCATCAGAACTTCTTTCCATTTTTTCCTGTTTTTTTTTTTTTCAAACATTATAATAGTACTACATTAAGAAAATAAAACCCAACCTTTTAACAAGTATACTGCCTTCCACTTGTATGGTTCATGGGGCAAGTTATGACAGCTATGTATATTCAAATATATTCAATCAAAGAAAGAAAATAAATAATAGAGAAGCATGTGTAATTATAATCGACAGTAAAATCTCCCAAGAGTCTCAATGCTGAACAAGTAACTGACTGCTTCTAAATTATCTTCTAAATCACCAGCTTTTCAGCAAGAAAATTTTTTGAACAGGTGAGCCAAACATCAGGCTACTGTCAGCAATCTCCTAGTCTCCTTTATTAAGTACACCTATTTAGTCCCACGTGTTGACAAAATTTCAACCTCATCTCGACCTCCATTCTAATCTGAAGGAAGCCCCAAAGTCAGCACTTACGCAGATGGCCTCACGTACCTGGCCCGGGATGTATCTGGATACTGATGTTTGGTGCCCAGACCCAGCATTTGGGGTCATGATCCGCAGGCAAGTACTTCCCACGCCCCTGTTCTCCCAAACAGGCTTTAACCCCCAGTCCTGGGCTGCACTCAGTATGTCCCAGGCCCCACCAGACAGTTCCCAGGACTGTCTGTACTGAGGTCCTTACATGTAACTGAGATCCTTACCCATTTCTTTATCTCTTTGGATGGGCCCCTGATCTCATGCAAAGATCCTTTTCTCTCAGGTTTCTGATTCAAACACACCACCTCCTAGATTCTACTTTTGATTCTACAACCGCCCCCTCTATCCTGCTGTCTGCCTGGTCTATGCTGCCTGCTACCTCTGCCTTTCTAGACTGGCACCCAGAGTCTAGAAATCTGGCTTAATCCATCAGCTCTGTGGATCTAAATGACTCTCCCACCTGTCAGTTTATTCCTATCTGTTTCTGCTCAACCCTAGCTGACAGTTCATTTGCTTTAGTACAACCTGGACGATTCAAGAAAAACACAAGAACTCTGAAATTCACATCAAAATGTGTTTACTATAAATATCACCTCAGCTTTCTTTCCAGGCAAGGAATACATCAGATACTTTAAAAAATCCGTTAGAGCGCCAAAAATAGGACTGGACATTTACTTGGTAATAATAAATACTTGTTGGACCAAATGGAAGCTGGGCAAGCCAACATATACAGCCAGAACCGATGGATGACTCAGTGGTTCTTCTGGCAGTTGGTAGTGCTTGGTTTGGTTGTTTTTTAAGTACCTTGGCTGGTAACTGGATAGTGTCCACAAGTATCTGTCGAACTTCATGTAATCCTCCAATCTTATCCCAGCCCAGGTCCCTAGGGTTATGCAGGTCGACATTTCGCAGAGACACAGGAATAAATCCTCGGAGAGCCTTTCGCAAGTCCAATGTTGTTAAAACTAATTCTGTTTAAAAATAAACAAAACTTTTGGTAGTCCTATTTGTATATGAATTTGCAAAACATACTGTCATACAGTTGACCTCTCTTACCCATTTTCCCCTCCCTTACCCCTTCCACTCTAGTAACCACCACTCTATTCTTTGTATCTACGTGTTTATGTTTAGTTTGGTTTGTTCATTTATTTTATTTTTTTGTTTTTTATGTTCCACATATGAGTGAAATCATGTTATTTGTCTTTCTCCGTCTGATTTCACTTAGCCAATCTTAATTAAAAAAAATGCCATCAATTTAGCTGGAAATGCCAATTTTCTACTCAAATAGCTGCTTATTTGAATACTAAAATGGATATATTTAATTCTTACCTTACTACAATTACACTTCTCCACGACGGAAAGAAGAGTCCAAATTTTGGGTCTAACAGTAAAACTTACCTTCCCTGGTGGATATACTCTGATGAGAGAGACAAGAATGTATCGCTCGATCCATAAGCACTGTAAAATCTCTAGCCACAAACCCTTCAGTTTCTTTTGCTATACACTGCAGATCAAGATCAGTGAACTTGTTCATATCACAGTCTAGTTTATTTTTTATTACATTATACAGAATTTCACATCTTTGATCCTAAAGAAAAAAAACAAAATTCAAATTTATAGTTTTACTCAAGTGCAAATTTTTGTACATGTATTTTGAGAAATAGCAGGTTGACAGAAAGCAGATTGGTGTTTGCTTGCAGGTGGGACAGAAAGCAGATTGCTGTTTGCTTGCAGGTGGAGTGGGGGAGGGATGATTGCAAAGGGGCAGTAGGAAACATACGGGAGGGATGGAAATGTTTGCTACTTTAATTGTGGTGATGGTTTCATGGTGTGTGTATATATATATATATATATGTTAAAACTCATCAAATTGTACACTTTAAATAGTGAGTATGTTGTCTTCAATTACACCTTAATAAAGTTGTAAAAAAAAAAATCACATTCATAATGATTGCTCTCTTTCTCCAGTAAGATTTTTATTTTGGTTCCTTTAATTTAAGGGTTGTTATTCCTATAAAACATAATTCTAAAAACACATTCAATGACCAATACCACTACCATTCTGTTATGCTTAATAACAGGTGTATTTTTATTCTTCAATAGCAGTTAATTAGCACAGGGTCTGAATATTTAGAGTCGACGTAAGAATTTTAAACAAGAAGTTAAAATATGCTTGCCTGTCCCAGAACATTCTTTTTGAGCGTGCTGCCACTAAAACCATCAGGATTGAAGTCCCCTGAGGAGATGATGGGCTGTATGTGCTTGTATATATTTGGTCTTTGTCTTGCTTCTGGCACAGATCTCCTAAAACCCTTAAAATGTCCTAATGATAAGAGTGATAAAGGTGTCTTGACATTAATAACAAACCGCTTTTAGCCTCACCTGAGTTTACGTTAATGAGGTGACTTTTGGAAAGCACCTAAGTATGGGGGCTGGTTGCCAGGGGAACCAACCTTGACTAGAGGATTGAAACTTTCAGTCCCACCCCCTGATTTCCAGGGAGGGGAGAGGGACTGAAGGCTGAATCAATGACAATGGCCAGTGCCTTAATCAGTCATGCCTATGTAACAAAGCTTCCATAAAAACCTAAAAGGACAGGGCTGGAGAGCTCCCAGGTTGGAGAACCAGAACACTTCCATGTGCCACCGGGCCAGGCCCCAAACTCCACAAGGACAGAAGCTCCTTTGTTTCGGACTCCATCCTATGTATCTTTTCATCTGTTGATTTGTACCCTTTAATATTCTTTGTAACAAACTGGTAATCTAGTGAGTAAACTAGTTTCCCAAGTTCTGTGAGTTGTTCTAGCAAATTAATTGAACCCAAAGAGGGAATAGTAGGAACCTCTGACTTATCACCAGTCAGAAGCACAGGTAACATTGGCATCTAAAGTGGAGGGCTGTCTTGTAGAACTGAGGCCTTAACCTGTGGAATCTGATGCTCTCTCTGGGTAGTGTCAGAATTGAGCTGAATTGCAGGACACGCAGTTGGTGTCCAAAAATTGCTTGATGGTGTGGGGAAAAAACCCACATGTTGGAAATGGGTGCCAGAGTCATAATGGGTACAGAATATTAGTGCTGGTAAAAAAAAAAAAAACAGTTTAGTCAGTCAAATTTTTAAAAGAAGAAATGCTTAAAAAAAGGTAAATATGTGAGGTGATGGATGTGTTAATTAACTTGATTGTGGTAAAGATTTCACAATGTACATGTATAGCAAATCATCATGTCATACACTTTAAATATATATAATTTTACTTATCAATTATATCTCACTAAAGTGGAAAAAAATTCTAATTTCCATAGTGTATTTACAGATTTTATCAATGCGAAATGAAGCAGTTCAGAATTTTTAGGGTTTTTGTTTCTTTTTAAATGGAATAAAAAAAGAAAACTTAATAATGAAAAAAAAAAATGCTGTTTTATAAAAAGACATTTCCTTGGAAAGTACCTGGTAATATTTCGGATGGTTACAAACGAAAATTGTGCATCTAATAGCAAAACATTCACTGAAGGTCGATTTTTAAGAACCCTTAAGATCACTAACATAAGCATTACTTTAAAGCCATAAATCATGAATAAAATTGAAAAATATGTAATTTATATAAAAAGTGACATATGGGAATTCCCTGGCGGTCCAGTGGTTAAGATTCCGCACTTCCACTGCAGGGGGCATGGGTTCAATCCCTGGTTGGGAAACTAAGATCCTGCATAACACACAGCACAGCCAAAAAAAAAAAAAGGGACATATTTCAATAATCTTCACAAGTAGTATGTTACCTGGTCAGGAGGTTGAATATGCTGGACACACTGAAATATGTGAACTCCTTGAGCAGAAACAAGTAAAGGATGTAGAGAATGTTGAGACTGGCTTGTAGCAATCAGTGCCACCAAACTTCCCATGGAAATAAGCTCTTTCACCACATCGTTCAAAGCTAGAATTAAGTAATATAGTGTAAAAACTTAGTACACAAAAGCATGAAATTTTAAAATCATACATTCATTAAAAATAATAACCTAAACTTGAGCTTTAAGGTGGAGTATGAATGGAATGGCTCCTCTTTACCGTTTAAAAGTTAAATCTTCCATTCATTCATCAGTTTATCTACTGAGGACCTAATATTGGCCAGGCTCTAGTCAATCTAATGAAGGTACAGGAAGCACTGTAAACTCTGTACACTCAGAACAATGCCTAGGTGAGGTTCCTTCATCTAGATATTATTAAGTAAATGAAAAGGGGTCTCTGAAATAAATATTATAGAAGGATGATAATAGAACACAATGTGGAAGTTTAAGTAAGCAAAATACAGCTCATACTCCTATGACTTCCTGAACAATCTCTTTCTACCCTAGCTTTTGCAAGGTATGGCTGGCATGAGGTTAGAACTGAAACAGGCATTAATAACATATATCTGAGTCCTGACCTAGAAATCTGCAGCATTCCCTTAAACACTAGACTAACAAGTCTTGCAGATGCTACAGGATTCCCAAATGTGAGATTAACACCAGTTTACGGTAACCCAAGCCACTGTGGTTGCATTTTTTATCTATTTCACCTCTTAAGAACGTCGAGGCAGCAGAGGACTGCAAAATCCTCCAAACCCCACCCTGGTCCCACCCTCTCCTTGAACCCTAAGCTCTAGGCAAGGAGTATTGTCTAACATACTGTGATTTCTTCTACCTCTGTACCTTTGCCTGTGGACCACACTTCCTTTGCATCTTCATTAGCCTGAAACTGTTCCATACTAACTTCTACTACTCCATCAAAACTCATCTCAGGGGGCTTTCCTGGTGGTGCAGTGGTTGAGAATCCACCTACCAATGCAGGGGACATGGGTTCAATCCCTGGTCCGGGAAGATCCCACATGCTGCAGGGCAACTAAGCCCCATGCGCTACAACTTACTGAACCTGTGCTCTAGCACCCGCGAACCACAACTACTGAGCCCGCGTGCCGCAACTACTGAAGCCCACGTGCGTAGAGCCTGTGCTCCACAAAGAGAGAAGCCACTGCAATGAGAAGCCTGCGCACTGCAACAAGGAGTAGCCCCCACTCGCCATAACTAGAGAAAGCCCTTGCGCAGCAACAAAGACCCAACACAGCCAAAAATAAATTTAAAAAAAAACAAAAAAAACTCATCTCAGTTATGAACTCCCCCTAAAAGACCCTGATAATTTCCCATACCACCCTCAATTTAGTGTATGTGCTCCTATCACACCCTGTACATACTTCTAAGAGAACATATCCGACCTACCTCCTAGTTGTGTCATCCCGGACAAATTACATAATCTTTGAATTTCCGTTTACTCACCTGTAAAACCAGGAGAATATCTGCATGTAGAGTACAAAGCAACCCCTAGCCCCGAAAGGGCAGTCAACACATGGTAGCTATCATTATGACTATCAGTCTTCCGCACTAACATTGTACTTGTTTACTTTTATTTCCTCTCCAAGACTCTGAGAATATAGACTGTGCACAGAAATATTTGTCAAATGAACAAAACAAGAGTAAATCTATACAATTCAGCAATTTCTAATAAGTGGAGGAGAATGAAAAGGCCCCAAAGACTAATGATGAATTCGTAGAATTTTCACACTGCTCTGACTCTACTGATTTTGCTAATACAGAGCAACCTTAGAATGCTACCAGAGGCCTCAAAAGCAACACATTACATAGCACATATTCTGTTCTCTAAAGAGAGCAGATTTACTACGAAGACTGGAAATGCTGTCTGATAAAGGACAAGGGCATGCAGCCAGCGAATGAACGCGTTACGTTACCATGTGCGAGCCTCCGGCTCTGCACAGCCTCAGGACTGTGCTCGTGTTCTGGAAGAGCAGGCAGGCCAGCAACGAGATCCAGGTCATCCAACAGGACAACAGAAGGCTGCCGCCACACCGCCTCTGAGAAAGCTGCCTCTAGGGCTTTCTGTATGTTTTCAAGCCTTTTTCCTTAACACAGAAGATATGAAATAGTTTTACTGTTATTTGAGGGCTGGGAAAGGTCAGGCTGCCATTGAAAGCACTAGAAAAGCTCAATATTGATTTGACTATGAAAATTCAATCAATACAGTATTTTGTTATATATATATACCAATCACTAAAATCTGTTAATCACTAACATGGTTTAAATAATACAGCCCCAAAGGACTAAGTACTGAATTTTATAAAACTGAAAAAAGGAATATGCTACTATAATTTCTATACATATGTATTTATTTATCCTTGCCTCATTCCACGAAGAATTTCAGATGGCTTACAACAAAACAGTAAAATAAAAGCAGGATGTGGGAAAATATAAATGAAAGCAGGGGAATCACAAGTCAGATAAAATCAAACACAAAGGTAGCCACCTAGAGATCCTAGAACTGCTATATTTGAATCATTAATTTGGCTTCAATCATCCTGGTGAATTACAACTTAATTTTCAAAGAACAGAGAACATACCAATTCATAAACCAATATAAAGAGTTCCTGTTACTTAGTTCTCAAACAAAATTTTCACATGAGGCTTCAAGCAAGACTCTAAAGAGATGGACAATGTCTCTGAAACCACATTTATAGAATATGAAGTAATGGGTTTCCAAAGGCCATTTCTTAGTTTCCTATCATATACTATATTAAAAAGCAGAATATAATGACTAGCTGGGACTATATGGTAGTGGTAGCCAAGGGACGAAAAATTAACTACTCAGTAAAATATTTCTGATTTTTAAAAAACTGAATAGATAATATAAATGTCAAAGATTTTCAAAAGTACAAGTGTACAGCTGACCCAGGAGCAACATGGGTTTGAGCTGTGCAAGTCCACTTATATGTGGGTTTTTCCAGCAGTAAATACCACAGTGCTGTACCACCCAAGGCTGGCTGCAGACACAGAGGGACCACATATACAGAGGGCTGTGACTCTAAGTTACACAAAGAGCTTTCGTTGCATAGAGGCTGGCACCCCAACACTCAAACTGTTCAAGGGTCAGCTGTATGTGATAAACTGTAAGTCTCCTCTTTGCTGTCCCTAGCCACCCACTTTCCCTCCCCTGAGGTAGCCACCCTACGAGTTTCCCAAAGCAAGTCAGAGGTAATCTATACCCATTAGAGTATATTCTAGATACTAACTTTCTCAGAGTGGTGTAAGTTGGAATTTTCAGGAATATAGTCTACAAAGAGTTTATGGAGAGTTTTAAAATTTTTATTGGAAACACTAAAAACATTCGAAAGCCAGATTTAAAATTTCTAAGTAATTTTAATGATTAAATGACCATCAGAAAAGTTAAAGATTAGGTATTTGTATTTATTAGATTACCAGCATTAAATAGTAACATTTCTTTCTATCAGAAAAAAGATTTATGTAGAGTATTACCATATTCATACCTCGTAAAGCTTTACAGTCAACTATTTCCACATGGGCATCCAATAAGTTAAATGCTTCTTTACAGACTGCCTTCGCTAAAGTTGATTTTCCACTCCCCTAGAAAATAATTGCTTAAATTAGAACTCTCAATATATTCAGTCACAGAAATAGCCTCTGTCACTGTGATAACCACCAAGATTCAGCCTCATCAATCAAGTATATACTACACAATGTTATGTAACAATTACATCTCAATACGGCCGGGGAAAAAAAGAAAATCCACATCCCTGGTTATAAAATAACATTTAAAAAATACGAAATAATTGTAAATACTTAGTAGAGAAAGGTAAAAAAAATCTGTAATAGGGGCTTCCCTGGTGGCGCAGTGGTTGAGAGTCCTCCTGCCGATGCAGGGGACACGGGTTCGTGCCCCGGTCAAGGAAGATCCCACATGCCGCAGAGCAGCTGTGCCCGTGAGCCATGGCCGCTGAGCCTGCGCATCCGGAGCCTGTGCTCCACAGCGGGAGAGGCCACAGCAGTGAGAGGCCCGCGTACCACACAAAAAATAAATAAATAAAAAATTTTTTAAAATCTGTAATCGTCCCACATCACAGAATTACTGTCAACTGTTTTGCTGTATCATCCTTCCAGACACTCCACACACGTTTTATGCAAATTTATGAACACGGGATTACAGTATTCCTGAGGGTTTATAATAAATCATTGTCCTCTTTATCAACAGATATAGAGCTGCAGCAGCTCCCTAGTACAATACCACTGTGAGGATGTACTGGACCATAATGTGTTTATCAAAACCCTTCCTGCTGTATATTTATGCTACTCCCACTTTTTAACTATTATAAGTAAAGCTAAACTAAATATCCATACATATATGTTTACTTATTTGTCAGATTATACCTTCAGAATAAATTTCTAGAAGTGTAATTACTACACCAAAGGTATACATATTTAAATTTTGCTAAACATTGCTATAAGTGCCCCTTAGAAGACTGAACACTGTTAGGTTTTTTTTTTGGATTGTGTTCATTTTATTTTTAATAGCATATTTATTGGAGTATAATTGCTTTATAATGCTGTGTTAGTTTCTGCTTTTTAACAAAGTGAATCAGCTATATGTATACATATATCCCCATATCTCTTCCCTCTTGCATCTCCCTCCCTTACACGCTCCCTATCCCACCCCTCTAGGTGGTCACAAAACACCGAGCTGATCTCCCTGTGCTATGAGGCTGCTTCCCACTAGCTATCTATTTTACATTTGGTAGTGTATATATGTCCATGACACTCTCTCACTTGGTTCCAGCTTACCCTTCTCCCTCCCCATGTCCTCAAGTCCATTCTCTATGTCTGCCACTGTTAGGTTTTTATAATTCTTTTTTTTTTTTTTTTTTTTTTTGGGGGTTACGGGCCTCTCACTGTTGTGGCCTCTCCCTTTGTGGAGCAGAGGCTCCGGACGCGCAGGCACAGCGGCCATGGCTCACGGGCACAGCCGCTCCGTGGCATGTGGGATCTTCCCAGACTGGGGCACGAACCCGTGTCCCCTGCATCGGCAGGCGGACTCTCAACCACTGCGCCACTAGGGAAGCCCTATAATTCTTTTAATATAGGTTTCCTCCCACAATCTACTACTATTTCTTTCCTTTTTTCCCCCAATAAATTTATTTTTGGCTGCGTTGGGTCTTCGTTGCTGCGTGTGGGCTTTCTCTAGTTGCAGCAAGCAGGGGCTACTCTTCGTTGTGGTGCATACATAGGCTTATCACTGTGGTGGCTTCTCTTGTTGCGAAGCAGGGGCTCTAGGCATGCAGGCTTCAGTAGTTGTGCAATGCGGGCTTAGTAGTTGTGGCTCATGGGCTCTAGAGCACAGACTCAGTAGTTGTGGTGCACAGGCTTAGTTGCTCTGTGGCATGTGGGATCTTCCTGGACTAGGGCTTGAACCCGTGTCCCCTGCATTGGCAGGTGGATTCTTAACCATTGTGCCACCAGGGAAGTCCAATCTACTATTTCTTACCATTGTTGCTTTGTCTAGCTTTAACACCCCTGTACCAGCTGTAATATTTTGCTTTTCATTACTGTGAACTGGAAAAAACAGCCAAGCTTATTGTGCAAAGTCTGAAATTTAGCAGGCATTCAACAATACTACCATCACTATAGTTTACAGAATTGCATTTATAATTAAAGTCACTGGACCCCAAAGAATAAAGAAATTAGGGGTGCTGGTGTATAGGCCCCACCTGTCACTTTTTGCTGAATCAGAGGGCCTTTTCTCTCACTCAAAGTAATTCACATTTGTATAGCACCTTTCATATATATTATTTCTCTTAAGTGAGGTTAATCCTAAAAGGCAGGTTAAGAAGCTGAAAACTGCCTGAGGTCACAGTCAGTAAGTATATAACAAAGGTGGGACTCAAATTCAGGTCTTCTATGTGCTCTTTCTATTAACCACGCTACCTCTATGTGAGAAGGAGGAACTCTGGTTTCTGAATCAGTAGGATATTGTTTTTCAAAATAAATATTCTACCACGATGATATATTTTGAAATTTGACACAGGTCATCTAGAAAACATGTAGAGTAGTTGCTATATTTTACCAGCCTTGCATACCTGGAATAAATCCTACTTGACTGTGGTATATAATTCTTTTAATATATTGGTTGATTTGATTTGCTCATCTCTTGTTGATGATTTTTGCATCTATGTTCATGAGAGATATTAGTCTGTAGTTTTCTTGCAATGCCTCTGTCTGGTTTTGTTATTAGGTAATGCTGGCCTCACAGAATGAGTTAGGAAGTATTTCCTCTGCTTCTATCCTCTGAAAGAGACTGTAGAGAATTGGTATAATTTCTTCCTTGAGGGTTTGGTAGAATTCACCAGTGAACCCATCTGGGCCTGGTGCTTTCTGTTTTGGAAGTTATTAATTACTGATTCAACTACTTTAATGGATATAGGCCTTTTTATATTGTCCATATCTTCTTCTGTGAGTTCTGGCAGACTCCTTGTGTCTTTCAAGGAATTGGTCTATTCATCTAGGTTATCGAATTTTTAGGCACAGAGTTGTTTATTACTATTACTACTTTATTATCCTTTTAATGCCCATGGGATCTGTATTGATATCCACTTTTTCATTTCTTATATTAGTAATTTGTATCCTCTTTTTTTTTTCTTAGCCTGGATAGAGGCTTATCAATTTTACTGACCGTTTCAAAGAACCAGCTTTTGGTTTCACTGATTTTCTCTACTGATTTCCTGTTTTCAATTCATTGATTTCTGCTCTAATTCTTATTATTTCTTTTCTTCTGCTTACATAGGATTTAATTTGTTCTTCTTTTTCTAGCTTCCTAAAGTGAAAGTTTAGATTATTGGAGTAGTTGCTATATTTTAAGTAAGAATCAAAAGAGAGCAACGGGGCTAGTAAGAGGAAAAAAAAGTTATGATACTAGAGTTAAAAGTGAATAGAAATGAAAAAGCCTTATAATTTTGAATTGAAAAAAAGCACGAAGACTCACAAAGACCACACCGTAGCCCTGGAAAAAATATTGCATTGGTAGAGAATAAAACTGTAAGCCCCTTAAAAGGGCAGGGAAGCTCTCGCAAGACTGACAAAGATTAAAACAAAAGAAGATACAAATCACCAATAACAGGAAATGGGACATCACAACAGATTCTGCATCTATTAACAGCACAGTAAGAGAATGCTACAAACAACTTTATGCTCAAAAACTTGACCAGTTCCTCAAAAACTACAAACTACCAAATGCCTGCCAAAATGAAACAGACAACTAAGGACTTTGAATTTATAAAGAAATCTCTAGGTCCAGATGGTTTCAGTGGAGATGTTACAAAGCATTTTAAAGAATTAACATCAATTTTATACAATCTCTTCCAAAAAACAGAACAGGAGGGAACACTTTTCAACTTACTTTACGAGGCCAGAATTACCCTGAGAGCAAATCCAGACAAATGCAGTACAAAAACAGAAAACTATATAGCTCATGAACTTACATGCAAAAATCCTCAACAGAATATTAGCAAACAGAACCCAGCAATCTGTGGGTTGGCCAAAAAGTTCGTTTGGGTTTTTCCATAAGATATTATGGAAAGAATAATAGACCACGACCAAGTGGGATTTATTACAGTTTTGCAAGGCTGGCTGAACATCTGAAAATCAATCAACCTTATTAACACCCTACCAACATCCTAAAAAAGAAAATTCATACAATCATATCAATGGATATAGAAAAAGTGCAGGGAGACCATCACCTGATTCATCACCACATTCCCAATATCTAACAGCAGGCACTCAAAAATATTAGTGAATGAATGAATGCTTTCCATATCTGGTATCAACAACCGTATATAATAGATGATCAAAACCCAAAGAGAAGAATTAAAAATTGCTAATTAGTGAAAATGAGCACATTTTAACCACATACCTTTCCTCCCGTGAGTAAAAGGGCTCCGTTTCTAAGTCCTGCCACAAGGGCCATCAGCTGCCGAGACAAAGGGCGTCCTAGGAGGCTATGAGTGATGTGCTCCACGGAGGAGACGCCTAAGGAGTTCACTCCTCTGCAAACATGTAAATTGCATGATAAAACACTGAAACAGGGTAAAATCTAGCTATAAAAAATTCTGAAACTTTTCTTCCCAGGCTACTTAATGAGTTAATAAAAAGAGTAAAATCTTGAGCTTCCCTGGTGGTGCAGTGGTTGAGAGTCCACCTGCCGTTGCAGGGGACACGGGTTCGTGCCCCGGTCCGGGAAGATCCCACATGCCGCGGACAGGATAGGCCCGTGAGCCATGGCCGCTAGGCCTGCGCATCCGGAGCCTGTGCTCCGCAACGGGAGAAGCCACATCAGTGAGAGGCCCACATACCGCCAAAAAAAAAAAAAAAAAAAGTAACATCTTAAAAATGATCCCTTACTTGAAAAT